>NW_013934360.1:0-419 GCF_000517525.1 Limulus polyphemus | reverse complement strand
CCTTCTAAAACTATATTTTGTCGACTGTTATAAAGGTCTTTTAGTCTTCCTTCCACTAATTTTGTTGACATTGATATGGGTCGTTTTAATCAGTTTTCAACTTTATTTGGTCGACCGTTATAACGGACTTTTTGGGACCCTTATCAATGTCAACAAAATCTAGAGGAAGAAAGACCAAAAGTACGTTATAACAGTCGACCAAATATACTTGAAAACTGACTAAAACGACACATATCAATGTCAACAAAATCTAGTGGAAGGAAAATTTTAGTTCGTTTTCCACTAGATTTTATTGACTTTTAAAACGTGTTTTTAGTTTTCTTCCACTCGATTTGGTCGACTTTCATAACTGTCTTTTTAGGCCTTCTTAGACTAGATATTTTCGACTTTGATAGCGGTATTTTTAGTCTTTCTTACGC
>NW_013934359.1:0-358 GCF_000517525.1 Limulus polyphemus | reverse complement strand
TTACCGAATTTATAACCACCATACTCATCTTTAGCCTTACTTGGTACAACTAAAGATGAATATGGTGGTTATAAATTCGGTAATTAGAGTTACACCTAGGTGTTCATGGAGTAGAAGGACTTGGTACCCAAGTAAGGCTAAAGATGAGTATGGTGGTTATAAATTCGGAAACTAGAGTTACATCCTAGGTGTTCATGGAGTAGTTCTCTCGTTACCGAATTTATAACCACCATACTCATCTTTAGCCTTACTTGTACAACCACTCCACAAAAACTTAGGTGTAACTCTAGTTACCGAATGTGTAACCCCATACTCATCTTCAGCCTTACTTGGTACAACTACTCCATGAAACTTAGGT
>NW_013934358.1:0-326 GCF_000517525.1 Limulus polyphemus | reverse complement strand
AAGACTGTATCTGTTATAATGACAAAACTGTAATGTAATAATCCAGTCTTCTGATTATTACATTACAGTTTTGTCATTATAACACATACAGTCTTCTGATTATTACATTACAGTTTTGTCATTATAACAGATACAGTATTCTGATTATTACTTTACAGTTTTGTCATTATAACAGATACAGTCTTCTGATTATTACTTTCTGTTATAATGACAAAACTGTAATGTAAAAATCAGAAGACTGTATCTGTTATAATGACAAAACTGTAATGTAATAATCATAAGACTGTATCTGTTATAATGACAAAACTGTAATGTAATAATCAGAA
>NW_013934357.1:0-341 GCF_000517525.1 Limulus polyphemus | reverse complement strand
CCTTTCATCAAAATTCCCAATAGTTATTTCATAATCTGTTATCAAAATTTCGGCTTTCACGATTTTACTCTTTCTTTTGTTTTTTGTTTTTTTGTCTTCGGTGATATTTTAAACAACGAAGAGTTTTAAAACAATAATGTGTACTGTCAATAAGTAATATTCAACGATAATGTGTACTGTCAATAAGAAGACACAAGATTTAACAATACTGTGTACTGTCAATAAGAATACACAAGATTTAACGATACTGTGTGCTGTCAATAAGAAGACACAAGAGCTGTCAATAAGAAGACACAAGATTTATAAATACTGGGTACTATCAATAAGAACACACAAGATTT
>NW_013934356.1:0-253 GCF_000517525.1 Limulus polyphemus | reverse complement strand
ACCTTACAATTCATTCAGCTTGGATAGTAGCTAGTGTTTGAATTGTAAAGTTTCAGCTTGGACTAGCTACTATCCCATCTGGAGTTACCTTACAATTCGTTTAGCTTGGATAGTAGCTAGTGTTACCTTACAATTCATTCAGCTTGGATAGTATGTTGTATTACCTTACAATTCATTCAGCTTGGATAGTAGCTAGTGTTACCTTACAATTCATCCAGATTTGATAGTAGCTAGTATTTCCTTACAATTCATT
>NW_013934355.1:0-215 GCF_000517525.1 Limulus polyphemus | reverse complement strand
AATAATGTGTCCATAAGAAGACACAAGATTTAACAATACTGTGTACAGTCAATAAGAAGACACAAGATTTAACGATACTTTGTACTTTCAATAAGAAGACAGAAGATTTAACGATACTGTGTACTGTCAATAAGAAGACACAAGATTCAACGATACTGTGTACCCTTATTGACAGTACACAGTATTGTCTTCAAGATTCAAAGATACTGTGTACT
>NW_013934354.1:0-281 GCF_000517525.1 Limulus polyphemus | reverse complement strand
GGAACGAAGTACTGGTACAGAACGCAAAACCTGCTATAACTCCTTTTAAACGCATAGTAGGAAGGTGAAACTTCCCATGATACTGTGGAACGAACTAGTGAATATACAAATCAAATTTTGTTAAGATTTCCAAAAGGAACGAAGTACTGGTACAAAACGCAAAACCTGCTATAACTCCTTTAAAACGCATAGTAGGAAGGTGAAACTTCGCATGATACTGTGGAACGAACTAGTGAATATACAAATCAAATTTTGTTAAGATCCGTCAATCTAGAACCCTC
>NW_013934353.1:0-345 GCF_000517525.1 Limulus polyphemus | reverse complement strand
AGTTGCAAAGGATTAGCCTACCAGAGAGTGGGAGTTTAGTTGCAAAGGGTTAGTCTACCAGAGAGTGGGTATTTTGTTGCAAAGGATTAGTCTACCAGAGAGTGGGAGTTTAGTTGCAAAGGATTAGCCTACCAGAGAGTGAGAGTTTAGTTGGACTAACCCTTTGTTACCAGAGAGTGGGAGTTTAGTTGCGCAACTAAACTCCCACTCTCTGGTAGACTAACCCTTTGCAACTAAACTCCCACTCTCTGGTAGACTAACCCTTTCTAATCCTTTCCACTCTCTGGTAGTAGACTAATCATTTGCAACTAAACCCCCAGAGAGTGGGTATTTAGTTGCAAAGGG
>NW_013934352.1:0-523 GCF_000517525.1 Limulus polyphemus | reverse complement strand
AGCCTTCTATTAAAACGACCACAAAAGTCGCAAAAATGATAATGTTACTCTTTCCAATATTTCTGAAAGCGTATGTGTACTGCAGGGAAGCTTTTTACCAAATTTGGTGAAGAATCATCAATTTAGGACCCTCTTGTAACAAGAAATCGTATGCAACGAACGTTCTTGAAAGAATTTCGAGAAACCGTCCAAATGGAACGAAGCACTGGTACAAAACGCAAAACGTTCCATAACTCCTTTAAAACAAACAGTAGGAAGGTAAAACTCTGCATATAACTACGCAACGTTAAAGTGTACCTACAAGAAGGCTAGAATTTTGCATGTAAATACGCAATCAGTAACTAAAAGCTTCCCTGCAGTACACATACGCTTTCAGAAAAGCGAATAAAAGAGTAACCTAAAACGACCACAAAAGTCGCAAAAATGATAATAGTAGTAACAGGAACTCGAAAAACAATCATCAATTTAGGACCCGATTCTTCACCAAATTTGGTATGTGGGTACACTTTAAAGTTGCGTAGTT
>NW_013934351.1:0-243 GCF_000517525.1 Limulus polyphemus | reverse complement strand
TTTTGGAAAAGTTTTCAGTTGTACGTTAATGGAAAAAAAAGCTTCCATCATATTTGTTTGTAAAAGCTATTGATCCTTATGTACTGAATGGCCCTCTTTCTCACTACATTTAGAAACAGGCAGAATATAACATCTGTATTATCTGGGATAGAGCAAAGTAGAAACGGTTCAACAAACATCTAGAGCGTGTCATGGCTTGGTGGTTAAGGATCTCGACTTGCAATTGCTACGGTTATGTGTTAT
>NW_013934350.1:0-220 GCF_000517525.1 Limulus polyphemus | reverse complement strand
TTGGACGGATCTTCTCGAAATTTTTTCAGTAAGGTTCGTTGCATACTTGCGTATTTACATGCAAAAACAATAGAAGGCTAGAACATTTTTGCTACACATACGCTTTCAGAAAAGCCAATAAAAGAGTAACATAAAACGACCACAAAGTCAGGTACACTTTAACGTTGCGTAGTAATATGCAGAGTTTTACCTTCCTACTGTTTGTTTTAAAGGAGTTATC
>NW_013934349.1:0-244 GCF_000517525.1 Limulus polyphemus | reverse complement strand
ACTATTTCGTTTAGGTGTGTATATCAATTTGACGTGATTTTATTTAAGCACACACCTTTGTACTATTTCGTTTACATGTGTATATCAGTTTTGGTGTGGTTTTATTTAAGCCAAACCTGTGTACTATTTCATTTAGCTGTGTATATCAGTTTGGTGTGGTTTTATTTAAGCACAAACCTATGTAGTATTTTGTTTGGGTGTGTATATCAGTTTGGTGTGGTTTTATTCAAGCACAAACCTGTGT
>NW_013934348.1:0-203 GCF_000517525.1 Limulus polyphemus | reverse complement strand
TAACGTGGTTATATACAATACACGTTGTTTTACTGTTTTAGTGTATGTAACCACGTTATACACGTTGTTTTACTGTATATAACCACGTTATTCACGTTGTTTTACTGTATATAACCACGTTATACACGTTGTTTTAGTGTATGTAACCACGTTATACACGTTGTTTTCGTGTATATAACCACGTTAGCGTGTATAACGTGGTT
>NW_013934347.1:0-286 GCF_000517525.1 Limulus polyphemus | reverse complement strand
GGCAGGGGTATGAGTCTTTTTCGGTTATGCTGTTAAGAGCCCTGAAGTCCACACAGCAACGTTGGGTCCCATCCTTCTTTGGATAGTCGAGGAGTTAGATAATCCCTGGTCAGCTCCTGTCGTATTAGTACAGTTCCTTAATTAGACCGTCCATGACCTTCTCTATCTCTTGTCACTTTGCTCGAGCTATTCTCCTTGGAAGGATCATTATTGGACAGCGATTGCCTGTGTTTATTCTGTGCTCTACCAGGTTTGTGCAGCCGAGGTCACGATCTCCTTTCGAAAA
>NW_013934346.1:0-254 GCF_000517525.1 Limulus polyphemus | reverse complement strand
TTCGACTTTCCAGAGATCTCGGGGTGGTGACCACACAAATCAGTATCTTAGAAAGGATTTAAAGCTCGATGTACTGTCAAAATTTTCTTATGATGGTTTGCACACAAATCAGTATCTTAGAAACTTTGACAGTACATCGAGCTTTAAATCATTTTCTTATGATGGTTTGCGAACATCTAGTGATCATCCTTATAGCTAATTCTACAGTTGTCTTCATTTTGCTTTCTTTGTCTGCTACATCCTGCAGTCCTTTA
>NW_013934345.1:0-214 GCF_000517525.1 Limulus polyphemus | reverse complement strand
GTTACCGTTCTATACAGCCTGACTCTCCCTATAGAACGGTAACACTTAGCATGATTATCCCGTGTTACCGCCCTATACAGCCTGGTTCTCCAGTGTTTCGTCTTGTACAGGATAACTCTCCAGTGTTACCGTCCTAAACATCCTAACCCTTCAATGTTACCGTTCTATACAGCCTGACTCTCCAGTGTTACCGTTCTATATAGCATGATTATCC
>NW_013934344.1:0-386 GCF_000517525.1 Limulus polyphemus | reverse complement strand
AAGAGAATGTTTATCTGTCAACTTTATTACTACTTTATCAACAATGGAATGTGTTACATGGTAAGAATGTTTATCTATCAGCTGTATTACTACTTTATCAAGAATGGAATGTGCTACATGGTAAGAGAATGTTTATCTGTCAACTATATTATTACTTTATCAAGAATGAATGTACTACATGGTAAGAGAATATGTGCTATATGTTAAGAATGTATGTCTATCAAATATATTACTACTTTATCAAGAATGGAATGTACTACATGGTACGAATGAGAATGTACGTCTATCAAATATATTACTACTTTATCAAGAATGGAATGTGCTACATGGTAAGAATGTTTGTCTATCAAATATATTACTACTTTATCAAGAATGGAATGTGCTAC
>NW_013934343.1:0-751 GCF_000517525.1 Limulus polyphemus | reverse complement strand
GTGGGCTGGTAGGTCTTTTAATACAGATGGATAGTGGCTGGTAGGTCTTTAATACAGATGGATAGTGGCTGGATAGGTCTTTCATTATATATGGATAGTGGCTGGTAAAGACTTACCAGCCACTATCCATCTGTATTAAAAGACCTACCAGCCACTATCCATCTGTATTAAAAGACCTACCAGCCACTATCCATCTGTATTAAAAGACCTACCAGCCACTATCCATCTGTATTAAAAGACCTACCAGCCACTATCCATCTTTTAATACAGATGGATAGTGGCTGGTAAGTTCTTTAATATCAATCTGTAAGTGGCTGGTAGGTGTTTTAATACAGATGGATAGTTGCTGGTAGGTCTTTTAATATAGATAGATTGTAACTGGCAGGTCTTTCATTATATATGGATAGTGGCTGGTAGGTCTTTCATTATATATGGATAGTGGCTGGTAGGTCTTTTAATACAGCCTACCAGCCACTATCCATGAACTATCCATATATAATGAAAGACCTACCAGCCACTATCCATATATAATGAAAGACCTACCAGTTACAATCTATCTATATTAAAGACCTACCAGCAACTATCCATCTGTATTAAAGGCTGGTACGTCTTTTAATATAGATGAATGGTAATTTAATTACAGATGGATAGTGGCTGGTAGGTCTTTCATTATATATGGATAGTGGCTGGTACGGTCTTTTAATATAGATGAATGGTAACTGGTAGTCTTTTAATATAGATGGATGGTAAC
>NW_013934342.1:0-326 GCF_000517525.1 Limulus polyphemus | reverse complement strand
CTGTCAATAAGAAGACACAAGATTTAACGATTTCTGTGTACTGTCAATAAGAAGACACAAGATTTAACAAAACTGTGTACTGTCAATAAGAAGACACAAGATTTAACGATTCTGTGTACTTTCTATAAAAAGACACAAGATTTAACGATACTCTTCTTATTGACAGTACACACAAAAGATTTAACGATACTGTGTACTGTAAATGAGAAGACACTGGATTTAACGATACTGTGTACTGTCAATAAGAAGACACAAGTACTGTGTACTGTCAATAAGAAGACACAAGATTTAACGATTCTGTGTACTATCTATAAAAAGACACAAGA
>NW_013934341.1:0-325 GCF_000517525.1 Limulus polyphemus | reverse complement strand
TCACGTACGGCAGATATTTTACCGAATAGGTATGAGGCAAGATATGGAAGAATGGTGCAGGACCTGCAGTACATGTTGTGCTAAAAGGGGACCCAAGCTTAAGGGACGTGCTCCAATGAAGTTATATCAATTTCCATTGGTGTGCCAACGAGTAGCCGTTGACATTGCTGGTTTTTGCCCCAAACTCGTGCTGTAAACAGGTACATTTATGTGGTGATGGATTATTTCACCAAGTTGCCTGAGGAATATACAATACCAAATCAGGAAGCTTCGGCTATTAGAGATTTCTTCTTCAGATTTGGTATGCCAAACGAACTGCATTCAG
>NW_013934340.1:0-511 GCF_000517525.1 Limulus polyphemus | reverse complement strand
TCATAGTACACTACATCATAAGGTCAACACGGGGTCTTTATGACCTAAAGGACGTATTGAAGTTTGACATGCTATTTTAATTATCACTGTGTTTTATATAACAAGTGAGTACACGGGGTCTTTAATTAACTTGTTATATAAAATACAGTTATAATTACAACAGCATGCCATTGTACACTATATCATAAGGTCATAAAGACCCCGTGTAATCACAATTATAACTCTATTTTATATAACAAGTTATCATTATGATGTAATTTACTATGTCATGCTGACCTTATGTTGTATTGTACAATGACATGCTGTTTTAATTAGAACAGTATTTTATGTAACAAGTGAATACACGGGGTCTTTATGAATAAACACCCCGTGTATTCACTTGTTATATAAAATACAGTTATAATTACAACATCATGTCATTGTACCTTACATCATAGGGTCATTAAGACCCATTGTATTCACTTGTCATATAAAATACTGTTCTAATTTCAACAGCATGTGACTGTACAAT
>NW_013934339.1:0-250 GCF_000517525.1 Limulus polyphemus | reverse complement strand
TTATAGTGTTCTAAAAAAAAAATGTTTGTTTGATAAAGCCACATGAAACCATGTCGCAGAATACTGGAACTGAGGTGTAGCTAGTTAGATGTGATAGATGAAACAATACATTATACTGATTATCAGTGAGAAAGTTATAATAGTATATTTCATTAGCCATACTCATCACTGGGTATATTTTTAGTTCTGGTCTTTGTAGATGGCTCGGTTTGACCGGAAGTTAATATTAAACATGTGGCGTATCAACAAT
>NW_013934338.1:0-303 GCF_000517525.1 Limulus polyphemus | reverse complement strand
GTAACGTTTATAAAGATATGTATAATCTTGAAAAATAATCAAACTTTAATGTTTATAAAGATATATAATCTCGAAAAATAATCAAACTGTGTAACGTTTATAAAGATATATAATCTCAAAAAATAATCAAACTGTAATGTTTATAAAGATATGTATAATCTTGAAAAATAATCAAACTGTGTAATGTTTATAAAGATATATATAATCTTGAAAAATAATCAAACTGTGTAATGTTTATAAAGATATATATAATCTTGAAAAATAATCAAACTGTGTAATGTTTATAAAGATATGTATAATCTC
>NW_013934337.1:0-578 GCF_000517525.1 Limulus polyphemus | reverse complement strand
CGTTATGTATGCTTGTTACTCTTCTCCAGAATTAAAAATAGTGAATGTTTTACTTTATCCTGAGCGTTATGTATGCTTGTTACTCTTCTCCAGAATTAAAAATGGTGAATGTTTTACTTTATCCTGAGCGTTATGTATGCTTGTTACTATTCTCCAGAATTTTTAATTCTGGAGAATAGTAACAAGCATACATAACGTTCAGGATAAAGTAAAACATTCACCATTTTTAACTCAGGATAAAGTAAAATATTTACCATTTTTAATTCTGGAGAATAGTAACAAGCATACATAACGTACAAGATAAAGTAAAACATTCACCACGTTATGTATGCTTGTTACTCTTCTCCAGAATTAAAAATAGTGAATGTTTTACTTTATCCTGAGCGTTATGTATGCTTGTTACTCTTCTCCAGAATTAAAAATGGTGAATGTATGGTTTATCCTGAACATTAAGCATCTCCAAAATTGGTCTGTAAAATTGCACTCAACAGCTTTGCCTACTTTTGTTTCTAGAGTTAACGTGAATTTTTCCAGGGATTTTCAAATGTTTCAACCCCCGATCTTCGTATAAAAAAAAT
>NW_013934336.1:0-531 GCF_000517525.1 Limulus polyphemus | reverse complement strand
CTTTAACGTTGCGTAAAGGTAAAACTCTGCATATTACTACCCTACTGTTTGTTTTAAAGGAGTTATGGAAGGTTTTGCGTTTTGTAGGAACGACGTACTGGATTTGGACGGATCATCTCCAAATTTTGTATGAACGTTCGTTGCATACTTGCGTATTTACATGCAAAATTGTCGCAAAAATGAAAAAAGAAGGCTAGCTCTGGTAAAAAGAAATCGAAAAACAATCAGTAACCAAAAGCTTTCTTGCAGTACACATACGCTTTCAGAAAAGCCAATAAAACAGTAACATAAAACGACCACAAAACCGTAAAAATGGAACAACGTACTGGTACAAAACGCAAAACCTTCCATAACTCCTTTAAAACAAACATTAGGAAGGTAAAACTGTGCATATTACTAGGGAACGTTAAAGTGTACCTATATACCAAATTTCGTGAAGAATCATCAATTTAGGACCCGTATTTACATGCAAAATTCTAGCCTTCTATTATCATTTTTGCGACTTTTGTGGTCGTTTTATGTTACTCTTTT
>NW_013934335.1:0-288 GCF_000517525.1 Limulus polyphemus | reverse complement strand
GAGTATGGTGGCTACAAATTCGGTAACTAGAGTTACACCTAGGTGTTGATGGAGTAGTTGTACCAAGTAAAACTAAAGATGAGTATGGTGGTTATAAATTCGGTAACAAGAGTTACACCTAGGTGTTCATGGAGTAGTTGTACCAAGTAAGGACCACCATATTCATCTTTATGTAACTATAGTTACAGAATTTATAACCTAGGTGTTCATGTAGTAGTTTTGCCAAGTAAAGCTAAAGATGAATATGGTGGTTATAAATTCGGTAACTAGAGTTACACCTATGTGTTC
>NW_013934334.1:0-239 GCF_000517525.1 Limulus polyphemus | reverse complement strand
AAAAACACGTTTTCAAAGTCAACAAAATCTAGTGGAAAACTGACTAAAACGACCCATATCAATGTCAACAAAATCTAGTTGAAGGAAAACTAAAAGACCGTTATAACAGTTGACAAAATATTGTTAAGAAGGATTAAAAATACCATTATGAAAACAAAATATAGTGGAAAACTGACTAAAACGACCCAAATCAATGTCAACAAAATCTAGTGGATGGAAGACTAAAATACCTTTATAAC
>NW_013934333.1:0-285 GCF_000517525.1 Limulus polyphemus | reverse complement strand
TGTTTTTCGAAAACAAAGAGTAGGAAGGTAAACTCTGCATATAACTACGCAACGTTAAAGTGTACCTACATACCAAATTTGGTGAAGAATCATCAATTTAGCACCCTCTGGGAACAAGAAATAAAGGAGTTATGGAAGGTTTTGCGTTTTGTACCAGTACGTCATTCCATTTGGACGGATCATCTCCAAATTTTTATGAACGTTCGTGTCATATATGCGTATTTACATGCAAAATTCTAGCGTTCTATTATCATTTTTGCGACTTTTGGGGTCGTTTTATGTTAC
>NW_013934332.1:0-460 GCF_000517525.1 Limulus polyphemus | reverse complement strand
AGCTACAGAAGATGTTACCATAACTCAAACAGAGCTACAGGTGATGACTACCGTAACTGAAACAAAGCTACAGGTGATGACTACCATAACTCAAACAAAGCTACAGAAGATGACTACATCACCTGTAGCTTTGTTTGAGTTATGGTAGTCATCTTCTGTAGCTTTGTTTGAGTTTTACAGGTGATGGCTACCATAACTCAAGAAAAGTTGCATGAGCAAGATGACTACCATAACTGTAATTATGGTAGTCATCAACTGTAGCTTTGTTTGAGTTATGGTAACATCACCTGTAGCTTTGCTCAAACAAATCTACAGGTTGATGGCTACCATAACTCAAACAAAGCTACAGAAGATGACTACCATAACTGTAACAAAGCTACAGGTGATGTTACCAGAACTCACACAAAGCTACAGGTGATGTTACCATAACTCAAACAAAGCTACAGGTTGATGACTACCA
>NW_013934331.1:0-393 GCF_000517525.1 Limulus polyphemus | reverse complement strand
CCTTTTAACATACACTCCATACTTCTTAAATTAGTTTTGTATAATAAGTTTATGTTTCATCTAATATTTCTTATAGTATACAATCCTTACTTTTGTCCTTAAATGTTATCCTGTCTAGTAAGCATTTAAGGACAGAAGTGTGGAGGGTATAAGAAAGTTAGTGGAGTATAAACTTACTAGACAGGATAACATTTAAGGACAGAAGTGTGGAGGGTATAAGAAAAGTTAGTGGAGTATAAATTATCCTGTCTAGTAAGTTTATACTCCACTAACTTTTCTTATACCCTCCACACTTCTGTCCTTAAATGTTATCCTGTCTAGTAAGTTTATACTCCATTATCTTTCTTAGAACGTATACTACTTCTGTCCTTAAATGTTATCCTGTCTAGTAAC
>NW_013934330.1:0-301 GCF_000517525.1 Limulus polyphemus | reverse complement strand
CTTATCTTTAGCCTTCCTTGGTACAACTACTCCATCAACACCTAGGTGTAACTCTAGTTACTGAATGTGTAACCCATACTCATCTTTAGCGTTATTTGGTACATCAACTCCACGAACACCTAGGAAAATTCGGTAACTAGAGCTACAAATAACCACCATACTCATCTTTAGCCTTACTTGGAACTACTACTCCATGAACACCTAAGTGTAACTCTAGATACAGAATTTATAACCACTATACTCATCTTTAGCCTTACTTGGTACAACTACTCCATCAACACCTAGGTGTAACTCTAGTTAC
>NW_013934329.1:0-202 GCF_000517525.1 Limulus polyphemus | reverse complement strand
TAACCATTCTTCACCAAATTTGGTATGTAGGTACACTTTAACTTTGCGTACATCAATTTAGGACCCTCTGGTAACAAGAAATCGAAAAACAATCAGTAACCAAAAGCTTCCCTGCAGTACACATACGCTTTCAGAAAAGCCAACAAAAGAGTAACATAAAACGACCACAAAAGTCGCAAAAATGATAGTAGAAGGCTAGAAT
>NW_013934328.1:0-275 GCF_000517525.1 Limulus polyphemus | reverse complement strand
ATTGTGTTATGTGATCTTGTGTTGAGACATTGTGTTATGTGATCTTGTGATGAGTCACTGTGTTGTTGTGTTATGTGATCTTGTGTTGAGTCACTGTGCTATTGTATTATGTGATCTTGTGATGAGATACTGTGTTATGTGATCTTGTGATGATTCACTGTGTTGTTGTGTTATGTGATCTTGTGATGAGTCACTGTGTTATTGTGTTATGTGATCTTGTGTTGAGACACTGTGTTATGTGATCTTGTGTGGAGACACTGTGTTATGTGATCTTG
>NW_013934327.1:0-216 GCF_000517525.1 Limulus polyphemus | reverse complement strand
TCAGTGTACTGAGTTGTGTGGTCTGTGTAGGTACTGGTCTATATTTTAGTGTCAGTGTACTGAGTTGTGTGGTCTGTGTTGGTACTGGTCTATATTTTAGTGTCAGATTACTGAGTTGTGTGTTCTGTGTAGGTACTGGTCTATATTTTAGTGGGTCTATATTTTCAACTCAGTACATTGACACTTGTGGTCTGTGTAGGTACTGGTCTATATTTT
>NW_013934326.1:0-224 GCF_000517525.1 Limulus polyphemus | reverse complement strand
AATACTTTTATAGACAGAGCTCTCGTAAACAATACTTTTAATCTGTCTAGCTCTCGTAAACAATACTTTTACAGACAGAACTCTCGTAAACAATACTTTTATAGACAGAACTCTCGTAAACAATACTTTTATAGACAAAACTCTCGTAAACAATACTTTTATAGACAGAGCTCTCGTAAACAATACTTTTATAGACAGAGCTCTCGTAAACAATACTTTTATAG
>NW_013934325.1:0-203 GCF_000517525.1 Limulus polyphemus | reverse complement strand
CTTATTGACAGTACACAGTATCGTTAAATCTTGTGTCTTCTTATTGACAGTACACAGTATCGTTAAATCTTGTGTCTTCTTATCGACAGTACACAGTACTGTTAAATCTAGTGTCTTCTTATTGACAGTACACACTATCGTTAAATCTTGTGTGTGTACTGTCAATAAGAAGAGTATCTTTAAATCTTTTGGCTTGTTAGTGA
>NW_013934324.1:0-259 GCF_000517525.1 Limulus polyphemus | reverse complement strand
TAAAAATGATAATAGAAGGCTAGAATTTTGCATGTAAATACGCAAGTATGCAATGAACGTTCATACAAAATTTGGAGATGATCCATCCAAATGGAATGACGTACTGGCAACGAACGTTCATACACAATTTGGAGATGATCCGTCCAAATGGAACGACGTACTGGTACAAAACGCGAAACGTTCCATAACTCCTTTAAAACAAAGAGTAGGAAGGTAAAACTCTGCATATTACTACGCAACGTTGAAGTGTACCTACATA
>NW_013934323.1:0-414 GCF_000517525.1 Limulus polyphemus | reverse complement strand
CCGGAAATTAACAAACGAGCAGATATGTAACAAATTGGTGTCAGAGAGTGGGACAGAAAAAAAAAGATGGAAACAAGAAGTGGCAAATCAAACTACAGCTTAGCAGATTTGATGGTAGCAATATAAGAACAACAAAAGAAA
The DNA here is from genome assembly GCF_000517525.1 of Limulus polyphemus. Taxonomy (NCBI): domain Eukaryota; kingdom Metazoa; phylum Arthropoda; class Merostomata; order Xiphosura; family Limulidae; genus Limulus; species Limulus polyphemus. The sequence continues at coordinate 273 of NW_013934323.1, read as the reverse complement.
CAAGAAGAACGAGAAAAGAAACAAGAAGAGAGACAATAGCAGTGATCACTGCTGTTGTCTCTATTATTGTTTCTTTTCTTTTTCCTCCAACAACTACTGTAATCTCTCTTGTTTATTTTGCTGTTCGAGCTGCCACTGTTGCAGGTTTTCTTGCAAGAAAACCTGCAACAGTGGCAGCTCAAACAGCAAAATAAACAAGAGAGATTACAGCAGTTGTTGGAAGAAAAAGAAAAGAAACAAGAGGAGAGTCTACAGCAGTGGTTGCAGGAGAAT
>NW_013934322.1:0-326 GCF_000517525.1 Limulus polyphemus | reverse complement strand
AACCATTAGCCAGGCAATGTTTGGTAGGTGAACAATGTTTGGTATTTGCTAATGGTTAGATGAACAATTTTGGTATTGACTAATGGTTAGATGAACAATGTTTGGTATTGACTAATGGTTAGATGAACAATGTTTGGTATTGGCTAAGGGTTGGTATTGGCTAATGGTTAGATAAACATTGTTCATCTAACCATTAGTCAATACCAAAATTGTTCATCTAACCATTAGCAAATACCAAACATTGTTCATCTAACCCTTAGCCAATACCAAACATTGTTCATCTAACCATTAGCCAATAGCAAACATTATTAATCTAACCATTAGCC
>NW_013934321.1:0-253 GCF_000517525.1 Limulus polyphemus | reverse complement strand
TTATTCATAACCAGTATAAAAACTATGAATTACTTAGATTTCTTGTCAGTTTATTTAATGAACTTATTCATAACCAGTATAGAAACTATGAATTACTTAGATTTCTCGTCAGTTTATTTAATGAACTTATTCATAACCAGTATAGAAACTATGAATTACTTAGATTTCTCGTCAGTTTATTTAATGAACTTATTCATTAACCAGTATAGAAACTATGAATTACTTAGATTTCTCGTCAGTTTATTTAACGAAC
>NW_013934320.1:0-290 GCF_000517525.1 Limulus polyphemus | reverse complement strand
TCTTTTAATACAGATGGATAGTGGCTGGTAGGTCTTTTAATACAACTATCCATCTTTAAAAGACCTACCAGCCACTATCCGTATATATTGAAAGACCTACCAGCCACTATCCATCTGTATTAAAAGACCTACCAGCCGGTGGCTTGTAGGTATTTTAATATTGATTGATAGTGGCTGGTAGGTCTTTTAATACAGATGGTATAGTGGCTGGTAGGTCTTTTAATACAGATGGATAGTGGCTGGTAGGTCTTTCAATACAGATGGATAGTGGCTGGTATGTCTTTTAATAC
>NW_013934319.1:0-247 GCF_000517525.1 Limulus polyphemus | reverse complement strand
TATTTAACAATACTGTGTACTATCAAAAAGAAGACACTTTTGTTAAATCTTATTGACAGTACACAGTCTTCTTACAGTATTGCTAAATCGTGTGGTACTGTCAGTAAGAAGTCACAAGATTTAACGATACTGTGTACTATCAATAACAAGCCAGAAGATTAAACGAAACTGTGTACTGTCAATAAGAAGACAAAATATTTAACAATACTGTGTACTGTCAATAAGAAGACCTAAGATTTAACAATAC
>NW_013934318.1:0-253 GCF_000517525.1 Limulus polyphemus | reverse complement strand
ATTTGTAATAAATACACCGGGTGTTATGGACAACTATGTAGAAATAAACAGTATGTAATGGACAACTATGTAATAAATACACAGAATGTTATGGACAACTAAGTTGTTCTTATAACACCTTATGTATTTATTACACAGTTGTTCATAACACCACGTGTATCTATGACATTATTATCAAAAGTACCCTCTATATTTCTACATAGTTGTCCATAACATCATGTGTATTTATTACATAGTTGTCCATAACGCCCTC
>NW_013934317.1:0-265 GCF_000517525.1 Limulus polyphemus | reverse complement strand
ATATTACTACGCAACGTTAAAGTGTACCTACATACCAAATTTGGTGAAGAACTGCAGTGAAGATTTTGGTTACTGATTGTTTTTCGATTTCTTGTTACTAGAGGGTCCTAAACCAAAATCTTCACTGCAGTACACATACGCTTTCAGAAAAGCCGATAAAAGAGTAACAGAAAACGACCACAAAAGTCGCAAAAATGATAATAGAAGGCTAGAATTTTGCATGTAAATACGCAAGTATGCAACGAACGCTCTTGAAAGAATTTCG
>NW_013934316.1:0-237 GCF_000517525.1 Limulus polyphemus | reverse complement strand
TTTAACAATGTTGTGTACTGTCAATAAGAAGAAAAGAAGACAAGATTTAACAATACTGTGTACTATCACTAACAAGCCACAAGATTTAACGATACTGTGTACTGTCAATAAAAAGACACAAGTTTTAACAATGCTGTGTACTGTCAATAAGAAGACACAAGATTTAACGATACTGTGTACCATCCAGTATCGTTAAATTTTACTATGAATAAGAAGACACGATATTTAGGAATACTG
>NW_013934315.1:0-318 GCF_000517525.1 Limulus polyphemus | reverse complement strand
GGGAAGAATCCGGTCCTAAATTGATCTCTGGTAACAAGAAATCGAAAAACAATCAGTAACAAAAAGCTTCACTGCAGTACACAACTCTTTTATTGTTTTTTCTTGAAAGCGTAAAAATTCTAGCCTTCTATTATCATTTTTGCGACTTTTGTGGTCGTTTTATGTTGCATGTAAATACGCAAGTATGCAACGAACGTTCATACAAAATTTGGAGATGATCCGTCCAAATAGAACGACGTACTGGTACAAAACGCAAAACCTTCCATATCTCCTTTAAAACAAACAGTAGGAAGGTAAAACTCTGCATATTACTACGCA
>NW_013934314.1:0-324 GCF_000517525.1 Limulus polyphemus | reverse complement strand
TACAACAGAACATTGTAGTGAAATCCTCCTTATAGAAGTATAGATATTCAACTCTATTGTTAGAACCTGATTCACAGTGTATAGAATAGGTAGACAATGTAACAACTACCGAGTTGTTTTTATCTATACTTCTATAAGGAGGATTTCACTACAATGTTCTGTTGTATACTGTTTCAACTCTATTGTTAGAACCTGATTCACAGTGTATAGAATAGGTAGACAATGTAACAACTACCGAGTTGTTTACAGTATACAATAGAACATTGCGGTGAAATCCTCCTTATAGAAGTATAGATATTCAACTCTATTGTTAGAACCTGATTC
>NW_013934313.1:0-239 GCF_000517525.1 Limulus polyphemus | reverse complement strand
TGTCTGTGTTGTAATATTACTGAACAATTCTCTGTAGATCATTAATAAACTTCAGGATTAGCAATTTCTCTGTGTTTTAATATTGCAGAACAATTGTTTGTAGATCACTAATAAACTTGAGGATTAGCATCCTGTTTGTATTGTAATATTACTCTCTGTGTTGTAATATTTCTAGACAATTCTTTGTAAATCACTAATAAACTAGAGGATTAGCAAACTGTCTGTATTGTAATATTACT
>NW_013934312.1:0-259 GCF_000517525.1 Limulus polyphemus | reverse complement strand
TTTTTACACAGGGCAAGAGTAATCATATATGGTATAATGATGTGGTTTTTACACAGGGCAAGAATACACATCATTATACCATATATGAGTTTTTACACAGGGCAAGAGTACACAGCTTCAGCAAATGCAATCAAAATTATACTATCAGCATAAACTAGCTTGTAAATGAAAAGAAAATTGAACAATTAATCTAATCAGATACTTCTTGCATCAAATGTTTGAAAGTTTTACGTATAGCCGCCCCCAGTGGCACAGCGGT
>NW_013934311.1:0-265 GCF_000517525.1 Limulus polyphemus | reverse complement strand
AGGACTGTAATATTAATAATATACCAGTATAATGTTTCTATTACACTGACGAGGACTATAATAAGAATTTACTATAATATTTATACTGCGCTGAATAGGACTGTAATAAGAAGTTACTATAATATTTATACTGCGCCGAATAGGACTGTAATAAGAATATGCCATCAAGTTTCTACTGCATTGACAAGGACTGTAATCAAGACACACGGTAGAGTGTCGTGCGGCTAAAACAACCTGCAGGACACACTGTGTGTTATTTACAGGA
>NW_013934310.1:0-297 GCF_000517525.1 Limulus polyphemus | reverse complement strand
TAAAATTTGTCCCGGGACAAGAAAACCGAAATTAAAAAAAAACATTTTTTTGCGCCAAGTAAAAAAATACATGACATCTGAGTTCATGGGCCATTGTAGAGCTGATGACATGGTTGAGAAGTTTGAAGCAGCAACGGAAGATCTGCCAAGGCAAGGACTTCTTCAGCTGTCAATGGACGGACCAAATGTAAACTGGTCATTCTATGATCAAGTTAACAAGGCGATGGAAAAAAATGTTGAACATTCTCTTCTTAATGTTGGTAGTTGTGGACTACATGTGGTCCACGGCGCATTCAA
>NW_013934309.1:0-301 GCF_000517525.1 Limulus polyphemus | reverse complement strand
GAAGACACAATATTCAACGACAATGTGTGCTGTCAGTAAAAAAACACGAGATTTAACAATAATGTGTCCTGTCAATAAGAAGACACAAGATTTTACGATACTGTGTACTTTCAATAAGAAGACTCAAGATTTAACGATACTGTGTACTGTCAAAGATAATATGTTTAAATCTTGTGTATTCTTATTGACAGTCAAAAGTCTTCTTATTGACAGTACACAGACACGATTTAACAAACTGTGTACTTAAATCGTGTGTCTACTTATTGACTTATTGATAGTACACAGTATTGTGAAGACACAA
>NW_013934308.1:0-388 GCF_000517525.1 Limulus polyphemus | reverse complement strand
AAATTACAACTTCGTCAGGAGATATCAGTAAATATAATCACGACTTATATCTCCGGAATATAACTTTATTAGCTCAATTTTCCGCTATTACAACAGATATAAGTCGTGATTATAGACCTATATCCCCGGAATATAACTTTATTAGCTCAATTTTCCGCTTTTATAGCTTCGTCAGGAGATATGAATAATTATAATCACGACTTATATCTCCGGAATATAACCTTATTAGCTCAATTTTCCGCCATTACAGCTTCGTCAGAAGATATCCGTGATTATATTTATTTTGAGCTAATAAAGTTATATTCTGGAGATATAGGTATTCCGCTATTACAACTTCGTCAGGAGATATCAATAAATATAATCACGACCTATATCCCCGGAATATAAC
>NW_013934307.1:0-298 GCF_000517525.1 Limulus polyphemus | reverse complement strand
GGGACTTCGGTGAAGAGTGACACAACATCAAAACTAGCCATTAAGGCTTTTGAATTTAGTTGTTCCAGTGTATATTTGCAATTGAAGGCATCTTTAAAAAAATGAACCTGCAGATGTTACATGTGGTGTGAGATCCCAGGCTATGTATTTGCCTGTATGGCTTGTGTTTTGATCTGGGTCATGAATATATTGGCAAGAACGGGCGAAACAGGATTGCCCATACTTAAACCATCTATTTGAAGGAAATGTTCATTGTTGAAAATGAAGTTGGTTTTAGTTGTAGTAAATTCTAAGAGAG
>NW_013934306.1:0-346 GCF_000517525.1 Limulus polyphemus | reverse complement strand
TGGTAGATACATATGACAGTGTGGCTGTATTCCCTCCAGGATACAGACCACCCATGATCTGTTACCTCCTGGGTGGTCTGTATCCTGGAGGGAATACAGCCACACTGTCATATGTATCTAACAGATCATGGGTGGTCTGTATCCTGGAGGGAATACAGCCACACTGTCATATGTATCTCCTTGTAACAGATCATAAGGAGATACATATGACAGTGTGGCTGTACTCCATTGAAGATACAGACCACCCATGATCTGTTACTGGTAGATACATATGACAGTGTGGCTGTATTCCCTCCAGGATACAGACCACCCATGATATGTTACGGAGATACATATGACAGTGTGG
>NW_013934305.1:0-302 GCF_000517525.1 Limulus polyphemus | reverse complement strand
GGTTTATATTGTGTAGTCCTTTTATTGTAATCTCAATCTCTAAAATATCAGAATTTGTCTATGGTTTATATTGTGTAGTCCTTCTTTTATTGTAATCTCAATCTCTAAAATATCAGAATTTGTCTATGGTCTATATTGTGTAATCCTTCTTTTCTTTTATTGTAATCTCAATCTCTAAAATATCAGAATTTGTCTATGGTTTATATTGTGTAATCCTTCTTTTATTGTAATCTCAATCTCTAAAATATCAGAATTTGTCTGTGGTTTATATTGTGTAGTCGTTCTTTTATTGTAGTCTCAAT
>NW_013934304.1:0-448 GCF_000517525.1 Limulus polyphemus | reverse complement strand
ACATCTGTATTAAAAGACCTACCAGTCACTATCCATCTATAATAAAAGACCTACCAGTTACAATCTATCTATATTAAAAGACCTACCAGCCACTATCCATATATATAGAAAGACCCTCTTTTAATACAGATGGATAGTGGCTGGTAGGTCTTTTAATACAGATGGATAGTGGCTGGTAGGTCTTTTAATACAGATGGATAGTGGCTTTTAGGTCTTTTAATACAGATGGATGATAGATGGGTAGTGGCTGGTAGGTATTTTATTATTGATGGATAGTGGCTGGTAGGTCTTTTAATACAGATGGATAGTGGCTGGTAGGTCTTTTAATACAGATGGATAGTGGCTGGTAGGTCTTTTAATACAGATGGATAGTGGCTGGTATGGTTTTAGGTCTTTTACTATAGATGGATAGTAAATGGTAGGTCTTTAGGATAGTGGATATATAATG
>NW_013934303.1:0-341 GCF_000517525.1 Limulus polyphemus | reverse complement strand
GCATAAATCAATGTTCTTCAAACTTTCGTAAGATCATTTATATACCTGTAATCACTGTTGTTTGAATTTCTTTAACACCTTTATACCATACCAGCATAGATCAATGTTCTTCAAACTTTCGTAAGATCATTTATATACCTGTAATCACTGTTGTTGAATTTCTTTAACACCTTTATACCATACCAGCATAAATCAATGTTCTTCAAACTTTCGTAAGATCATTTATATACCTGTAATCACTGTTGTTTGAATTTCTTTAACACCTTTATACCATACCAGCATAAATCAATGTTCTTCAAACTTTCGTAAGATCATTTATATACCTGTAATCACTGTTGTTT
>NW_013934302.1:0-442 GCF_000517525.1 Limulus polyphemus | reverse complement strand
TTTAACAAAACTGTGTACTGTCAATAAGAAGACACAAGATTTAACGATACTGTGTAATGTCAATTACAAGAAACAAGATTTAACGATACTGTGTACTGTCAATAAGAAGACACAAGATTTAACGATACTGGTGTACTGTCAATTAGGAAGACACAAGATTTAACGATACGGTGTACTTTCAATAAGACAGTATTGCTAAATCGTGTGTATTCTTATTGACAGTACACAGTATCGTTAAATCTTGTGTCTTCTTATTGACAGTACACAGTATTGTTAAATCTTGTGTCTTGTACTATCAATAAAAAGACACAAGATTTAACGATACTGTGTACTGTCAATAAGAAGACACAAGATTTAACGATAATGTGTAATGTCAATTAGAAGACACAAGATTTAACGATACTGTGTAATGTCAATTAGAAAACACAAGATTTAACGATAC
>NW_013934301.1:0-288 GCF_000517525.1 Limulus polyphemus | reverse complement strand
TTGTAAACTATATGATACAGTAATTAATGTTTTTCACCGGTTTACTGATATAATACGATGATATCCACAAGTGCTAGACAATGTGTTAAACAGGGCATTGTAAACTATATGATACAGTAATTATGTTTTTCACCGTTTACTGATATAATACGATGATATCCACAAGTGCTAGACAATGTGTTAAACAGGACATTGTAAACTATATGATACAGTAATTATGTTTTTCACCGGTTTACTGATATAATACGATGATATCCACAAGTGCTAGACAATGTGTTAAACAGGACA
>NW_013934300.1:0-250 GCF_000517525.1 Limulus polyphemus | reverse complement strand
TAAACAAATAAATAACCTTTCTTCTACAACATTGTTAGATTTGTAGTTGACTCTAGAATAGACGTAAACAAATAAATGGCCTTTCTTTTACAACATTGTAATATTTGTAGTTGTACACATGTAGCTCTAGAATAGATGTCAACAAATAAATATCCTTTCTTCTACAACATTGTTATATTTGTAGTTGGCTCTAGAATAGATGTAAACAAATAAATGGGCTTTCTTCTACAACATTGTTGTATTTGTAGTT
>NW_013934299.1:0-282 GCF_000517525.1 Limulus polyphemus | reverse complement strand
GCAGTGTAGCTAGGGACGTGTTCTGTAGCCAACACCACAGCCACTAGCAGCAGTGTAGCTAGTGACGCGATTCTGTAGTCAACACCACAGTCAGTAGCAGCAGTGTATCTAGGGACGTGTTCTGTAGCCAAAACCACAGCCGCTAGTGACGCGATTCTGTAGTCAACACCACAGTCAGTAGCAGCAGTGTAGCTAGGGACGTGTTCTGTAGCCAACACCGCAGCCAATAGCAGCAGTGTAGCTAGTGACGCGATTCTGTAGTCAACACCACAGTCAGTAGCA
>NW_013934298.1:0-283 GCF_000517525.1 Limulus polyphemus | reverse complement strand
ATACAGTAAGCGTTGTCAGTACTGATAAAATGTGCATAGCCCAAGAGAACGCAGTCCCATTCTACTTAATGTAAGCGCTGTCAGTATTGATAAAATGTGCACATCCCAAGGAAACGTAGTCTTATTCTACATACAGTAAGCGTTGTCAGTGTTGATAAAATGTGCATAGCCCAAGAGAACGCAGTCCCATTCTACTTAATGTAAGTGGTGTCAGTGTTGATAAAATGTGCATATACCAAGGAAACGCAGTCTCATTCTACATACAGTAAGCGTTGTCAGTGTT
>NW_013934297.1:0-232 GCF_000517525.1 Limulus polyphemus | reverse complement strand
TTCGAAGACATTGCTTTCTTGATTCAAGGAATGATGGCTCAGGCTGAAAACAAAACATAATTGTTAAAAGACCAGTTCAACGTAAACAACACACAAAATCGAAGACATTGCTTTCTTGATTCAAGAATGATGACTCAGGCTGAAAACAAAACATAATTGTTAAAAATCTCCAAGTTTCAGATTGTTAAAAGACCAGTTCACGGCTTCAAAGTTACGTAAACAACACACAAAA
>NW_013934296.1:0-300 GCF_000517525.1 Limulus polyphemus | reverse complement strand
TTTGATTATAGCTGGAGAGTGGCTGGTAGGTCTTTTAATACAGATGGATAGTGGCTGGTAGGTCTTTTATTACAGATGGATAGTGGCTGGTAGGTCTTTTAATACAGATTGGTATTGGCTGGTAGGTCTTTCATTATATATGGATAGTGGCTGAAGACCTACCAGTTACCATCTATTATAGATGGATAGTGGCTGGTAGGTCTTTAATACAGATGGATAGTGGCTGGTATGTTTTTTAAAACAGATGGATAGTGGCTGGTAGGTCTTTTAATATAGATGGATGGTAACTGGTAAGTCTTT
>NW_013934295.1:0-259 GCF_000517525.1 Limulus polyphemus | reverse complement strand
ATGTGCCTGTCTGAAAAGAGCTGGGTAACCTATATGTTAGCCTGTCTGAAAAGAGCTGGGCAACCTATATGTGAGCTTGTCTGAAAAGATCTGGGTAACCTATATGTGTGCCTGTCTGAAAAAAGCTGGGTAGCCTATATGTGTACTTGTCTTGTCTGAAAAGAGCTGGGTAACCTATATGTGTATCTGTCTGAAAAGAGCTGGGTAACCTATATGTGTGCCTGTATGAAAAGAGCTGGGTAACCTATATATATGTGCC
>NW_013934294.1:0-210 GCF_000517525.1 Limulus polyphemus | reverse complement strand
GAATCTTTGGTGTTATTAAAGATTCTTGAAGACAGTAAGGTAACGAGAGCTGAAATCTTTGGTGTTATGATTTCAGCTCTCGTTACTTTACTGTGTACAAGAATCTTTGGTGTTATGATTTCAGCTCTCGTTACCTTACTGTCTTCAAGAATCTTTGGTGTTATGATTTCAGCTCTCGTTACCTTACTGTCTTCAAGAATCTTTGGTGTT
>NW_013934293.1:0-242 GCF_000517525.1 Limulus polyphemus | reverse complement strand
TGTTGGCTAGTTTATAATTATTAGTATCAGTTATCGTGTGATTACCATATTGTGTGTTGGCTAGTTTATAATTATTAGTATCAGTTGTCGTGTGATTACCAGGTTGTGTGTTGGCTAGTTTATAATTATTAGTATCAGTTATCGTGTGATTATGATAATTATAAACTAGCCAACACACAACCTGGGTATCAGTTATCGTGTGATTACCATTGTGTGTTGGCTAGTTTATAATTATCAGTATT
>NW_013934292.1:0-517 GCF_000517525.1 Limulus polyphemus | reverse complement strand
TACGAACGAACATTACGATAGCTAGAGAGCACTATCCTGGAACGTACTCACTATTTCCTGAAGTATCCACAAATCTTACCTCTTCTACTGTAGAATACTACGGTGGAACTTTCTGTAACGTTCGTTCATAGTTGATAGCTAGAGAGTGTTCATTCATAGTTAGAAATTTCCAAGATAGTATTCCACAGTAGATGTAAGATTTGTGGAAAGTTCAGGAAATAATGAGTACGTTCCAGGATAGTGCTCTCTAGCTATCGTAACATTCGTTCATAGTTAGAAAGTTCCAAGGTAGTATTCTGTTCGTTCATAGTTAGAAAGTTCCAAGGTAGTATTCTAAAGTAGAAGAGGTAAGATTTGTGGATAGTTCAGGAAATACGTTACGATAGCTAGAGAGCACTATCCTGGAACGTACTCACTATTTCCTGAACCATCCACAAATCTTACATCTTCTACTGTAGAATACTACCTTGGAACTTTCTAACTATGAACGAACATTACGATAGCTAGAGAGCACTAT
>NW_013934291.1:0-421 GCF_000517525.1 Limulus polyphemus | reverse complement strand
TGTGTCCTGTCAATAAAACGATACAGGATTTATCAATACTGTGTCCTGTCAATAAGAAGATACAGGATTTATCAATACTGTATACTGTCAATAAGAAGACACAAGATTTAACAATATGTGTCCTGTCAATAAGAAGATACAGGAGTCTTCTTATTGACAGTACACAGTATTGATAAACAGTATTGATAAATCTTGTACCTGTCAATAAGGACAGGACACAGTATTGTTAAATCATGTATCTTTCTTCTTATTATTAATAAATCCTGTAACTGTGTCCTGTCAATAAGAAGATACATGATTTATCAATACTGTGTACTGTCAATAAGAAGATACAAAATTTAACAATATTGTATCCGGTCAATAAGAAGATAAAGGATTTATCAATACTATGTACTGTCAAAAAGAAGACACAAGATTTAAC
>NW_013934290.1:0-285 GCF_000517525.1 Limulus polyphemus | reverse complement strand
CTGTTTAGACGATAATATAATGGGTTGAACTTCATCTTGTAATCCTGTTTCTGGATTCAAAGTTGGAAGCATTTGAACCATTGTACCATGCCAACTGAATCCACGTTTTCCAATATGCTCTATACTTTTCTCGGCTGACTTTGATCAAATATATTATGATCATGTAACAAGTGGGGATTCGAAGCATGCTTATTTTAGTGTACTCTCAGTTTTGGAGCCTTTGCTTATACAGCTGCATAACGATTTTTCGCACATCAAAAAGATAATTATCCAAAGTGATAATGT
>NW_013934289.1:0-284 GCF_000517525.1 Limulus polyphemus | reverse complement strand
TATACATCAAAATTTCTTTCTGTTACTGTCTATCGTATATTTGATGTATATCTACTTCTTTCTATCACTGTCTATCGTATGTTTGATGTATATCTACTTCTTTCTGTTACTGTCTGTCGTATAAATTTATGTATATCTACTTCTTTCTGTTACTGTCTATTGTATATGGATATACATCAAATATACGATAGACAGTAACAGAAAGAAGAAGATATGCATCAAACATATAATAGACAGTAACAGAAAGAAGTAGATATACATCAAACATACGATAGACAGCAAAA
>NW_013934288.1:0-317 GCF_000517525.1 Limulus polyphemus | reverse complement strand
TAAATCTTGTGTCTTCTTATTGACAGTACACAGTATCGTTAAATCTTGTGTCTTCTTATTGACAGTACACAGTATCGTTAAATCTTTTGTGTTCTTATTGTATAGTACACAGTATTTATTAAATACTTGTGTCTTCTTTATTGACAGAACACAAAGATTTAACGATACGTGTCTTCTTATTGACAGGACACATTATTGTTAAATCTTGTGTCTTCTTATTGAAAGTACACAGTATCGTTAAATCTTGTGTCTTCTTATTGACAGAACACAGTATCGTTAAATCTTGTGTCTTCTTATTGACAGAACACAGTATCGTT
>NW_013934287.1:0-308 GCF_000517525.1 Limulus polyphemus | reverse complement strand
TAAATATATACCACAGAAGTATGTGGTAAACCCACAAATATAGGTAAATATATACCATACTTCTGTGGTGTATATTTACTTATATTTGTGGGTTTCCCGTATACTTCTGTGGTATATATTTACCTATATTTGTAGGTTTCCCGTATACTTCTGTGTGGTAAACCCACAAATATAAGTAAATATATACAGCAGAAGTATGTGGTAAACCCACAAATATAAGTAAATATATACAGCAGAAGTATGTGGTAAACCCACAAATATAGGTAAATATATACTGCAGAAGTATACGGGAAACCCACAAATATAAG
>NW_013934286.1:0-300 GCF_000517525.1 Limulus polyphemus | reverse complement strand
AGCTCGCCTATTTTGATATAGGATTATGGAATAAATATTGCGAATTTCGATGAAAGGATGTCCATTCTGAATAGTACACATCAAGGGCATATTTGTATTGAAATATGAAGAAAACTAAATTTTTTCAAAATTTTAGCAAAACATGGTTTAGCAAAACATGAAGGCTATAGCCTTGGTATATTCGGCGAAAATGTCAATTTTTTGAAACTTGAAAAAAGTGCTTTTTTGAAGCGCAAGTAATAGAAGAATTACGGCTAGTATTTATTTCGGAAGAAAATTCGAAATTGAGACATTGTAACA
>NW_013934285.1:0-271 GCF_000517525.1 Limulus polyphemus | reverse complement strand
TTGGAGGAGAAAGAAAAACTGTTGCAGATTTTCTTGCAACTGCTGTTGTCTCTCTTCTTGTTTCTTTTCTTTTTCCTCCAACAACTGCTGTAATTTCTCTTGTTTATTTTGTTGTTCGAGCTGCCACTGTTGCATGTTTTCTTGCAACTGCTGTTGTCTCTCTTCTTGTTTCCAGTTGTTAGAGGAAAAAGAAAAGAAACAAGAAGAACGAGAAAATAAACAAGAAAAGAAACAAGAAGAGCGACAACAGCAGTTGCAAGAAAACATGCAA
>NW_013934284.1:0-340 GCF_000517525.1 Limulus polyphemus | reverse complement strand
TGTGTATCAGAAGTTCTTGTTAATGAATATAAAGGGTGAGAAGTAACTAAAGGACTGATGTGTATCAGAAGTTCTTATTAATAAATATAAAGAATGAGAAGTAACTAAAGGACTGATGTGTATCAGAAGTTCTTATTAATATATATAAAGGATGTCATCCTTTATATTCATTAATAAGAACTTCTGATACACATCAGTCCTTTAGTTACTTCTGTATCAGAAGTTCTTATTCATAAATATAAAGGATGAGAAGTAACTATAGGACTGATGTGTATCAGAAGTTCTTGTTAATGAATATAAAGGTGAGAAGTAACTAAAGGACTGATGTGTATCAGAAGTT
>NW_013934283.1:0-283 GCF_000517525.1 Limulus polyphemus | reverse complement strand
CACTTCTCTAGTCACAAAAACCACGGAGAAGCGTGTTTGTGGTCTTGTGCCTATAGAAGTGTGTTTGAGGTTTTGTGACTAGAGAAGTGTGTTTGTGGTTTTGTGAGTAGAGAAGTGTGTTTGTGGTTTTGTGACTAGAGAAGTGTGTTTGTGGTTTTGTGGCTATAGAAGTGTGTTTAGTCACAAAACCACAAACACACTTCTCTAGTCACAAAACCACAAACACACTTCTATAGTCATAAAACCACAAACACACTTCTCTAGTCACAACACTACAAACACA
>NW_013934282.1:0-206 GCF_000517525.1 Limulus polyphemus | reverse complement strand
GTCTAATATTAGACAACTGTTCACTATGTATTTCCCTTTAATACAATATACACAACTGTTCACTATGTATTTACCTTTAATACAATATAACAACTGTTCACTATGTATTTACCTTTAATACAATATAGACAACTGTTCACTAATGTATTTACCTTTAATACAAATATTTGTATTAAAGGTAAATACGTAGTGAACAGTTGTCTATA
>NW_013934281.1:0-220 GCF_000517525.1 Limulus polyphemus | reverse complement strand
ACCATAACTGTATAATAACAGTTTCACTGTTCTTTTTATTATACAGTTATGCAGTATCTTTGCTGCAGTTTCATTGTTCTTATCATACAGTTACACTATATCTGTACAACAGTTTTACTGTTATTATTATACAATTATGCTGTATCTCTGCTGCAGTTTTACTGTTCTTATTATACAGTTACACTAAATAAAACAGTGAAACTGTAGTAGAGATATAGTG
>NW_013934280.1:0-487 GCF_000517525.1 Limulus polyphemus | reverse complement strand
AGTATCATCAGATTCCATGCTTCTATATTCATCCATTACACTACTCATTATGTAGCGTGTTCCATCCTGGTGAGTATCATCACATTCCATATTTCTATATTTATCAGTTACACTACTCATTATGTAGCGTGTTCCATCCTGGTGAGTATCATCAGATTCCATGCTTCTATATTTAACTATTCATTATGTAGCGTGTTCCATCCTGGTGAGTATCATCAGACTTCATGCTTCTATATTTATCCATAACACTACTCATTATGTAGCGTGTTCCATCCTGGTGAGTATCATCAGATTCCTGATGATACTCACCGATTCCATGCTTCTATATTTATCCATTACACTATTCATTATGTAGCGTGTTCCATCCTGGTGAGTATCATCAGACTTCATGCTTCTATATTTATCCATAACACTACTCATTATGTAGCGTGTTCCATCCTGGTGAGTATCATCAGATTCCATGTTTCTATATTTATCCATTACACTA
>NW_013934279.1:0-274 GCF_000517525.1 Limulus polyphemus | reverse complement strand
TTATGGAATAAATATTGGAAATTTTGATGAAAGGATGTTGTGCACTATTCAGAATAGTTTTTGCTAAAATTTTGAAAAAATTTATTTTTCTTCATATTTCAATATAAAGATGCCCTTGATGAAGGCTATAGCCTTGGTATTTTCGGAGAAAATATCAATTTTTTCAAACTTGAAAAACAGTGCTTTTTTGAAGCACAATTAATAGAAGAATAACGGCTAGTGTTTATTTCGGTAGAAAATTCAAAATTCAGACATTATAACATTAACGAAAAAG
>NW_013934278.1:0-379 GCF_000517525.1 Limulus polyphemus | reverse complement strand
AGTATTAAAAGTGTATTGTCTGGTATTATAATTTGTTATATAATGAGTATTAAAAGTGTATTGTCTGGTATTATAATTTCATTATATAACAAATTATAATACCAGACAATACACTTTTGATACTCACGATGTAACAAATTATAATACCAGACAATACACTTTTAATACTCACGATGTAGCAAATTATAATACCAGACAATACACTTTTAATACTCACGATTTAACGATGTTATAATTTGTTATATAATGAGTATTAAAAGTGTATTGTCTGGTATTATAATTTGTTACATAATGAGTATTAAAAGTGTATTGTCTGGTATTATAATTTGCTACATCGTTAGTATTAAAAGTGTATTGTCTGATGTTATAATTTGTTACC
>NW_013934277.1:0-206 GCF_000517525.1 Limulus polyphemus | reverse complement strand
GGAACTCAGCAGCTGACGTTCTCTAAGTGTGTTCTGAACCAAGCGGTTGTACAGAAATTAACAAGATATTTAGTTAGTTTTTGATTTCAGCAGCTGACGTTCTCTTAGTGTGTTCTAAACCACGCGGTTGTACAGAAATTAACAAGATATTTGAACACACTAAGAGAACGTCAGCTGCTGAGTTCAAAAACCAACTTAAACCACGC
>NW_013934276.1:0-227 GCF_000517525.1 Limulus polyphemus | reverse complement strand
AAAATCTTGAACAACAAATAGCACGTTACGTCCAAGAATAAAAAAGTCGATACAAGACATAATTTTCATATATAAAACAGCACGTTACGTCCAAGAATAAAAAAGTCGATACAAGACATAATTTTCATATATAAAATAGTAAGTTAATCAAATAGCACGTTACGTCCAAGAATAAAAAAGTCGATACAAGACATAATTTTCATATATAAAATAGTAAGTTAATCAAA
>NW_013934275.1:0-290 GCF_000517525.1 Limulus polyphemus | reverse complement strand
AATCACATACCTGAATATTAATAATCATGCCTTGGATTATCAACTGGACAAAATATGCCAGTGACCCTAGATGATTACATACCTGAATATTAATAATCATGCCTGGATTATCAACTGGACAAAAATATGCCAGTGGACCCCTAAATGATCACATACCTGAATATTAATAATCATGTCTGGATTATCAACTGGACAAAATATGCCAATGACCCCTATATGATTACATACCTGAATATTAATAATCTTGCCTGGATTATCAACTGGACAAAATATGCCAGTGACCCTAGATG
>NW_013934274.1:0-256 GCF_000517525.1 Limulus polyphemus | reverse complement strand
GTCTTCTTATTGACAGTACACAGTCTGTGTACTGTCAATAAGAAGACACAAGATATAAGAATACTGTGTACTATCACTAACAAGCCACAAGAATTAACAATACTGTGTACTATCACTAACAAGCCAAAAGATTTAAAGATATTGTGTACTGTCAATAAGAAGACACAAGATTTACGATTATCGTAAATCTTGTGTCTTCTTATTGACAGTACACAGTATTGTTAAATCTTGTGTCTTCTTATTGACAGTACACAGT
>NW_013934273.1:0-200 GCF_000517525.1 Limulus polyphemus | reverse complement strand
CATCGTTTCTGTTACATCTCAAGCTTCTCCTAGGTTATTTCACCATTCCTGTTACATCTCAAGCTTCTCCTAGGTTATTTCACCATTCCTGTTACATCTCAAGCTTCTCCTAGGTTATTTCATCGTTCCTGTTACATCTCGAGCTTCTCCTAGGTTATTTCACCATTCCTGTTACATCTCAAGCTTCTCCTAGGTTATTT
>NW_013934272.1:0-251 GCF_000517525.1 Limulus polyphemus | reverse complement strand
ATCTTTCAGTAAGGCTAATGTAGCTAGAGATATGACTGAGATAATTTTTATAGCCTTCAATTTTATTAGTTACAAATGTGATTTTCTAATTGATAGCCCCACCTGTGACGTCTTCTCTTTCACAATTCGTTGATAGTTCTTTCTTACGTTTCATTATATATTACCTATAACCAATAGAAAGTCAAGGTTTTCATCTATCAAATGACGTATTGTATAACATTGTATTCTGAACAAAATGTCGTCAATTTCAC
>NW_013934271.1:0-267 GCF_000517525.1 Limulus polyphemus | reverse complement strand
TCAAAATTTGGGTTAAAATCATGGGCTATAAAAAAGCCAATGGCGGTATTTTTCTATTAATTTTGCGTCAGAAAAGCCCTTTATTTCTTTTTCCAAAAATATTCAGATTTTCACCTGGAAAGTGGTTATTTTGTCGGAAAAATAAAAATTCAGACAATATAACATTCACAAAAAATGTTATGTTCCGTGAAAATTGAAATAAATGAACTTTAGCTAACTCAGAGTAAAACAATACAAAAGGTGAAGTTTAGTTGATAAGAAGACGTC
>NW_013934270.1:0-477 GCF_000517525.1 Limulus polyphemus | reverse complement strand
CAAAATTAGGATTTTGGCTGCTAAAATATTCCTGCATTAAAACACTAACAGAATTGGGATTTTGGCTGCTAAAATATTCTTGCATTAAAACAATAACAAAATTGGGATTTTGGTTGCTAAAATATTCCTGAATGAAAACAGCCAAAATCATAATTTGTTAGTGTTTTAATGAAGGAATATTATAGCAACGAAAATCCTAATTTTGTTAGTGTTTTAATGCAGAAATATTTTAGCAGCCAAAATCCCAATTTTGTTAGTGTTTTAATGCAGGAATATTTTAGCAGCCAAAATCCCTTTAGCTATTCCTGCATTAAAACACTAACAAAATTAGGATTTTGGCTGCTAAAATATTCCTGCATTAAAACACTAAAAAATCCTAATTTTGGGCTGCTAAGATATTCCTGCATTAAAACACTAACAGAATCAGCATTTCGGCTGCTAAAATATTCTTGCATTAAAACAATAACAAAATTGGGA
>NW_013934269.1:0-272 GCF_000517525.1 Limulus polyphemus | reverse complement strand
GAACTATAAATACACCTATTCTTTATTCAAAAAACTATAAATACACCTATTCTTTATTCTTAAAACTATAAATACACCTATTCTTTATTCATAAAACTGTAAATACGTATATTATTTTATACATAAAACTATAAATACACCTGTCTTTTATACATACATAAAACTATAAATACACCTATCTTTTATAAATGAAACTATAAATACACCTGTCTTTTATACAGAGAACAAAAATACACTTATCTTTTATACATAAAACTATAAATACACCTATA
>NW_013934268.1:0-369 GCF_000517525.1 Limulus polyphemus | reverse complement strand
AGTACATGGATAACATACACTAACACGTTGGTTGTACCATACTTTAACAGTACATGGATAACATACACTAACACTTTGTTGGTACCATACTTTAACAAGACATGGATAACATACACTAAAACGTTGGTTGTACCATACTTTACCAGTACATGGGTAATACACACTAACACTGTGGTTGTAACTGGTAAAGTATGGGTTAGTGTATGTTATCCATGTACGTTGGTTGTACCATACTTTAACAGTAAATGGGTAACATACACTGACACGGTAGTTGTACCATACTTTACCATTACATGGATAACATACACTAAGACGTTGGTTGTACCATACTTTACCAGTACATGGGTAACATACACTAACACAATGGTT
>NW_013934267.1:0-586 GCF_000517525.1 Limulus polyphemus | reverse complement strand
GTAAAACTCTGCATATTACTACGCAATGTTAAAGTGTACCTACATACCACATTTGGTGAAGAATCATCAATTTAGGACCCTCTGGTAACAAGAAATCGAAAAACAATCAGTAACCAAAAGCTTCACTGCAACTTGCGTATTTACATGCAAAATTCTAGCCTTCTATTATCATTTTTGCGACCTTTGTGGTCGTTTTATGTTACTCTTTTATTGGCTTTTCTGAAAGCGTATGTGTACGCCAATAAAAGAGTACCATAAAACGACCACAAAAGTCGCAAAAATGATAATAGAACGCTAGAATTTTGCATGTAAATACTCAAGTATGCAACGAACGTTGTTGAAAAAATTTCGAGAAGATCCGTCCAAATGGAACGAAGTACTGGTACAAAACAGTACTTCGTTCCATTTGGACGGGCGTAGTAATATGCAGAGTTTTACCTTCCTACTGTTTGTTTTAAGGGAGTTATGGAACGTTTTGCGTTTTGTACCGTAGGAAGGTAAAACTCTGCATATTACTCTTTAACGTTGCGTTATGTAGGTACAACCAAATTTGGGAAGAATCATCAATTTAGGACCCTCTGGTAAC
>NW_013934266.1:0-231 GCF_000517525.1 Limulus polyphemus | reverse complement strand
TAGAGTTACACCTTGGTGTTCATGGAGTAGTTGTACCAAGTAAGGCTAAAGATGAGTACGGTGGTTATAAATTCGGTAACTAGAGTTACATCTATGTAATCGTGGAGTTGTTGTACCAAATTACGCTACAGATGAGTATGGTGGTTATAAATTTCATCTTTAGCATTATTTGGTACAACAACTCCACGAACACCTAGGTGTAGCTCTAGTTCCCAGTATGGGTTACACATT
>NW_013934265.1:0-592 GCF_000517525.1 Limulus polyphemus | reverse complement strand
GATACTGTGTACTGTCAATAAGAAGGCACAAGATTTAACGATACTGTGTACTGTCTATAAGAAGACACAAGATTTAACGATACTGTGTACTGTCAATCAGAAGGCACAAGATTTAACGATACTGTGTACTGTCAATAAGAAGACAAAAAGTACACAGTATCTTTGAATCTTGTGTCTTCTTATTAACAGTACCCAGTATCGTTAAATCTTCAATAAGAAGACACAAGATTTAACGCACAAGATTTACGATACTGTGTACTGTCAATAAGAAGACACAAGATATAAAGATACTGTGTACTGTCAATAAGACGACACAAGATTTAACGATAGTGTGTACTGTCAATAAGAAGACACAAGATTTAACAAGACAGTACACAGTACTTGTGTCTTCTTATTATCTTGTGTCTTCTTATTGACAGTACACAGTATCGTTAAATGGATTTAACGATACTGTGTACTGTCAATAAGAAGACACAAGATTTAACGATACTGTGTACTGTCAATAAGAAGACACAAGATTTAACGATACTGTGTACTGTCAATAAGAAGACACAAGATTACACGATATTGTGTACTTTCAATAAGAAGACAC
>NW_013934264.1:0-283 GCF_000517525.1 Limulus polyphemus | reverse complement strand
AGACTCGTGTGACTTCCTACACGTTTTCAGCATCTAAGTCACACGAATCTCACCTTTCATTTCCTACACGTTTTCAGCATCTAAGTCACACGAATCTCACCTTTCATTTCCTACACGTTTTCAGCATCTAAATGAAAGGTGAGACTTCGTGTGACTTAGATGCTGAAAACGTGAAGGAAATGAAAGGTGAGATTCGTGTGACTTAGATGCTGAAAACGTGTAGGAAACGAAAGGTGAGACTCGTGTGACTTAGATGCTGAAAACGTGTAGGAAATGAAAGGTG
>NW_013934263.1:0-217 GCF_000517525.1 Limulus polyphemus | reverse complement strand
TTTCTCTCTGGGTTAGCAAAAGTTGAATATTTTTAGCTTTTCACTGGACATAATATTTTTCGTTATTATTATAATGTCTCAACTTTAAGTTTTCCGACGAAAGTAGCACTATCCGATATTCTTGTATTAATTCTGAAAACTTAAAGTTGAGACATTATAATAATAACGAAAAATTATCGGATAGTGTTCCTTTCGTCAATTTTCTATTAATTTTGCG
>NW_013934262.1:0-221 GCF_000517525.1 Limulus polyphemus | reverse complement strand
AAACGAACCTTCATACAAAATTTGGCCATTTGGACGGATCATCTGCGTTTTGTACCATTACTTCGTTAAAACGTTCCATAACTCCTTTAATACAAACAGTAGAAAGGTAAAACTCTGCATATTACTACGCAACGTTAAAGTGTACCTACATATCAAATTTGGTGAAGAATCATCAATTTAGGACCCTCTGGTAACAAGAAATCGAAAAACAATCAGTAACC
>NW_013934261.1:0-437 GCF_000517525.1 Limulus polyphemus | reverse complement strand
TACCAATAAGAAGACACAAACTGTCCTGTGTTAAGAAGACACAAGATTTAACGATACTGTGTACTGTCAATAAGAATAGACAATATTCGACGATAATGTGTACTGTCAGTAAGAAAACATAAGATTTAACAATAATGGGTCCTGTCAATAAGAAGACACAAGATTTAACGATATTGACAGTACACAGTATCGTTAAATCTTGTGTCTTCTTATTGACAGGACACATTATTGTTAAATCTTATGTTTTCTTACTGACAGTACACATTATCTTTAAATCTTGTGTCTTCTTATTGACATTACACAGTATCGTTATCTTCTGGCTTCTTACGATACTGTGTACTGTCAACAAGATTTAATGTCTTCTTATTGACAGGAACACATTAAACAAAAATCTTATGTTTTCTTATTGACGGTACACATATTCGACGATACTTGTG
>NW_013934260.1:0-294 GCF_000517525.1 Limulus polyphemus | reverse complement strand
AACAAAATTTTGGTCTAATAACTATTATTAACTACATGTTGGTCTAATAACTATTATTCCAACATTTAGTTTTAACTAAATGTTGGTCTAATAACTACTATTAACTAAATGTTGGTTTAATAACTATTATTAACTACATGATGTTAATCTAATAACTACTATTAACTAAATGTTGGTCTAATAAATACTATTAATTAAATATTGGTGTAATAACTACTATTAACTAAATGTTGGTCTAATAACTATTATTAACTACATGTTGGTTTAATAACTACTATTAACTAAATGTTGGTC
>NW_013934259.1:0-210 GCF_000517525.1 Limulus polyphemus | reverse complement strand
GCTTATCGTGGCAAGATTATATTTGTATTTGTATTGCTTATAGTGACAAGAGTATTGAGTATATTTGTATTTGTATTGCTTATAGTGACAAGAGTATATTTGTATTTGTATTGCTTATAGTGACAAGAGTATATTCGTATTTGTATTGCTTACAGTGACAAGAGTATATTTATATTTGTATTGCTTATCGTGGCAAGAGTATATTTGTAT
>NW_013934258.1:0-209 GCF_000517525.1 Limulus polyphemus | reverse complement strand
GAAAGTGGAGGCATTTAAATGTTTTGGATCAACTGTGGCACTCCTTCATCTATCTTAGGAAAGAGGTCAAGGAAAGAATATACAACATATGGATGAAGTGTAGAGATGTCAGTGGAGTGATGTGTGACAGACAGACAGATCCCAATAATGCTGAAAGGAAATATTTATAAGGCAGTGATAAGACCAGTCTTCTTATATAGGGCTGAATT
>NW_013934257.1:0-299 GCF_000517525.1 Limulus polyphemus | reverse complement strand
TTCAGGTGATTAACATGGGTAAACGTTTTTCCCATGGTCAACTGTGTAGGTTATCTTGATTATGTACTGCATTGGGGTAATTCAGGTGATTAACTTGGGTAAATGATTTTCCTATTTGTGTTTCCCTATGTTTTCCACGTACGTCAAAGTAGGTTATCTTGATTATGTACTGCATTGGGGTACTTCAGGTGATTAACATGCTGCTGTACGGTCCAAGGCGGGAATTCGTACGGTACAGCTAGTATGTTTTCCACGTACGTCAGCTGTGTAGGTTATCTTGATTATGTACTACATTGGGG
>NW_013934256.1:0-240 GCF_000517525.1 Limulus polyphemus | reverse complement strand
ATATTTTTTATTCCCAAATTCAGTCAGAGGACATTAAAATATTTTAATATAGTCTCAAATCTAGTCCTTTGACACCCGATACTAATGGTTTCATTTCAGATTGTTATTACTTGTTCATAAAAATCATTAGAATATTTAAAGAAAAAGATGACTACCTATTATTTGATACCTATATGGCAGTAAATGGCGTGCCATTATGCATTCTTCATTGGGTATAATAGGTTGAAGTTTGGAGTTATG
>NW_013934255.1:0-204 GCF_000517525.1 Limulus polyphemus | reverse complement strand
TATCCGTTAAATCTTGTGTCTTCTTATTGACAGGACACATTTAACAATAATCTTATGTTTTAAGAGACAATATTCGACGATAATGTGTACTGTCAGTAAGGACACAAGATTTAACGATACTGTGTACTGTCAATAAGAAGACACAAGATTTAACGATACTGTGTACTGTCAATAAGATCGTTAAATCTTGTGTCTTTTTATGGA
>NW_013934254.1:0-257 GCF_000517525.1 Limulus polyphemus | reverse complement strand
TACTGTGTACTATCAATAAGAAGACACAAGATAAAACAATACTGTGTACTGTCAATAAGAAGACAGAAGATTTAACGATACTGTGTACTGTCAATAAAAAGACACAAGATTTAACTATATGTGTACTGTCAATAAGAAGATAAAATATTTAACGGATTTAACGATACTGTGTACTGTCAATAAGAAGACACAAGATATAACGATACTGTGTACTGTCAATATATCTTGTGTCTTCTTTAACGATACTGTGTACTGTC
>NW_013934253.1:0-506 GCF_000517525.1 Limulus polyphemus | reverse complement strand
ATATACATATATATAGATGTGAATGTGTAATCAGAAGTTTTTATTTATCATATATATGTATATATCGATGTGAATGTTTAATCAGAAGTTTTTATTTACCATATATATTAATGTCGATATGAATTTCTAAACAAACGACTGAGTAAACATTTACAACGACACATATATATATAACTAGAAAATAACAACTTCTGTTAAAAATTCACATCGGTATATATATATGTGGTAAATAAAAACTTCTGATTAAACATTCTAAACGATATATATATATGTATATATATGGCAAATAAAATTTTATTTACCATGTATAGATATATATATATCTTTGTAAATGTTTAATCAGATGTTTTATTTACCATATATGTATATATCGTTGTAACTGTTTTATATATATCGTTGAGAATGTTTCATCAGAAGTTTTTATTTACCATATATATATCGTTGTGAATGTTTAATCAGAAGTTTTTATTTACCATTTATATATCGTTGTGAATTTTCAATCAGAA
>NW_013934252.1:0-995 GCF_000517525.1 Limulus polyphemus | reverse complement strand
TTGGCTAATGGTTAGATGAACAGTGTTTGGCATTGCCTAATGGTTAGATGAACAATGTTTTGTTATTGGCTAATGGTTAGTTGAACAGTGTTTGGTATTGCCTAATGGTTAAATGAACAATGTTGGTATTGGCTAATGGTTAGATTAATAATGTTTGCTATTGGCTAATTGTTTGAGAAACATTATTCATCTGTTCATCTCACCATTAGCCAATACCGAACATTGTTACTATTTTAAATGTTTGGTATTGCCTAATGGTTAGATTAATAATGTTTGCTATTGGCTAATGTTAGATGAATAATGTTTGCCAATAGCAAACATTATTCGCCTATCCTTTAGCCAATACCTATTGGTTAGATGAATAATGTTTCTCATAAAATAGTAACCCTATCCATTAGCCAATACCAGACATTGTTTATCTAACCATTAGCCAACACCAAAAGTTAATTATCTAACCATTAGCCAATACCAAACATTGTTGATCCAACCATTAGCCAATAACAAACATTGTTCATCGCACCATTAAAAATACCGAACATTCGAATAGTGTTTGGTATTGACTAATGGTTAGATGAAATACCAAACACTGTTCATCTAACCATTAGCCAATACAAAACATTGTTCATCTAACCATTAGCCAATACGAAACATTGTTCATCTAACCATTTGCCAATACCAAACATTGGCCTGATGGTTAGATGAACAATGTTTGGTATTGGCTAATGGTTAGATGAACAGTGTTTGGTATTGCCTAATGGTTAGATGAACAATGCTTGGTATTGGCTAATGGTCTATCCTTTAGCCAATACCAAACATTATTCATCTAACCATTAGCCAATAGCAAACATTATTAATCTAACGAATAATGTTTGGTATTGGCTAATGGTTAGATGATTAATGGTAGATATTGGCTAAAGGTTCAATAAACAATGTTTGGTACTTACTAATGATTAGACAAACAATGTTTGTTACTGGATAATGGTTAGATGAACAAT
>NW_013934251.1:0-238 GCF_000517525.1 Limulus polyphemus | reverse complement strand
CTCTTCTTATTGACAGTACACAGTATCGTTAAATCTTGTGTCTTCTTATTGACAGTACACAGTATCGTTAAATCTTGTGTTTTCTTATTGACAGTACACAGTATCGTTAAATCTTGTGTCTTCTTATTGACAGTACACAGTATCGTTATATCTTATTGTTAAATCTTGTGTTTTCTTACTGACAGTACACATTATCGTCGAATATTGTCTCTTCTTATTGACAGTGCACAGTATCGTT
>NW_013934250.1:0-387 GCF_000517525.1 Limulus polyphemus | reverse complement strand
ATTTCAGTAGAGAAATGGACAGTGTTACTGTCAAATAAATCACCAATTTAGGATTCATTAAATAGGACTATAGCAAATAAACTCATTAAATTTACTTGCTTACAGTGAAGAAAGTCTCAGTGAAGAGAACTGAACATCGTCTATCTTCACTGTAAGCAAGTCTCAGTGAAGAGAACTGAATATCATCTACCTTTACTGTAAGCAAGTCTCAGTGAAGAGAACTGAATATCGTCTAGCTTACAGTAAAGATAGACGATGTTCAGTTCACTACACTGAGACTTGCTTACAGTAAAGGTAGACGATGTTCAGTTCTCCACACTGAGACTTGCTTACAGTAAAGGTAGACGATGTTCAGTTCTCCACACTGAGACTTGCTTACAGTAATGG
>NW_013934249.1:0-335 GCF_000517525.1 Limulus polyphemus | reverse complement strand
TGTGTACTGTCAATAAGAAGACACAAAGTACACAGTAAGATAAATCGTGTGTCTTCTTATTGACAGTACATAGTATCTTTAAATCTTGTGTCTTCTTATTGAAAGTACACAGTATCGTTAAATCTTGTGTCTTCTTATTGACAGTACACAGTATTGTTAAATCTTGTGTCTTCTTATTGACGATTTAGAAATACTGTGTACTATCAATAAGAACACACAAGATTTAACAATACTGTGTACTCTCAAGAAGAAGACACAATAATCAAATATAATGTGTACTGTCAGTAATAAAACACAAGATTTAACAGTAATGTGTACTGTCAATAAGAAGACAC
>NW_013934248.1:0-290 GCF_000517525.1 Limulus polyphemus | reverse complement strand
ATCTCCCCTTAATGGAGTAGATTAGGTCAACTCTTTCTCCCCTTCATGGAATAGTTTAGGCCAGCTCTATCTCCCCTTCATGGAATAAATTAGGTCAACTCTATCTCCGCTTCATGGAATAGATTAGGTCAACTCTTTCTTCGCTTCAAGGAATAGATTAGGTCAACTCTTTCTTCGCTTCATGGAATAGATTAGGTCAACTCTTTCTCCCCTTCATGGAATAGATTAGGTCAACTCTTTCTCCGCTTAAAGGAATAGATTAGGTCAACTCTTTCTCCGCTTCATGGAAT
>NW_013934247.1:0-217 GCF_000517525.1 Limulus polyphemus | reverse complement strand
AAACATTGTTTCATCTAACCATAAGGCAATACCAAACACTGTTCATCTAACCATTAGCAAATAGATTAGCCAATACCAAACATTGTTCATTTAACCATTAGCCAGTAACAAACATTGTTTGTCTAATCATTAGTCAATACCAAACATTGTTTATTGAACCTTTAGCCAATATCTACCAATAATCATCTAACCCTTAGCCAATACCAAACATTGTTCA
>NW_013934246.1:0-276 GCF_000517525.1 Limulus polyphemus | reverse complement strand
TAAAAACTGTCGTACACAGTATCGTTAAACACAAGATCTTCTTATTTACTGTTACTGTGCACAAGATTTAACGATTCTTCTTATTGACAGTACACAGTATCGTTAAATCTTGTGTCTTCTTACTGACAGTACACAGTATCAATAAGAACACACAAGATTTAACGATACTGTGTACTGTCGTTAAATCTTGTGTCTTCTTATTAACAGTACACAGTATCGTTAAATCTTGGGTCTTTTTGTAGATAGTACACGGTATTGCTAAATCGTGTGTCTTCC
>NW_013934245.1:0-218 GCF_000517525.1 Limulus polyphemus | reverse complement strand
GATAAAGGATTTATTACACAGTATTGTTAAATCTTGTGTCTTCTTATTGACAGTACACAGTATTCTTTCAATAAGAAGATACAGGATTTATCAATACTGTGTCCTGTCAATAAGAAGATACAGGATTTAAAATACTGCGTCCTGTCAATAAGAAGATACAGGATTTATCAACACTGTGTACTTTCAATTAGAAGACACAAGATTTAACAATACTGTGT
>NW_013934244.1:0-228 GCF_000517525.1 Limulus polyphemus | reverse complement strand
GCACAAAGCTACACAAGGGCTATCTGTGTTCTGCCCACCACGGGTATCGAAACCCGGTTTCTAGCGTTGTAAGTCCGCAAACATACCGCTGTGCCACGGGGGGAGGGGCGAAAATATAAGATATGATAATTATAGAATACCTGCACCGATATATCTTTGTAATCCGACAAATAAGGACCGGTACTCTGCCCATCCCTGACTACGTCTATGTTGTTCCTCTGTTTCATG
>NW_013934243.1:0-283 GCF_000517525.1 Limulus polyphemus | reverse complement strand
GTAATGTATGAGATAAGGGAGGCCTAAATAGCTCTAAAATCGGGAAAATTATTTTATCTAACTTTTCGTAGAAGTTTGTTTGCTAGTCTAATATATTTCATATGTCAGATTTTTTAAGAATTCGATATGGTATTTCGTTCACCTTACACTAGGTGGTTTATTATTTCATTTTATTGTAAAATAGTCAGCTACGTTGGCAACAGAACATTTCGTCAACCTTCTAGAAGGTGGTTTTATGTAACTGTTAAATATTTGACTTCTTTCTAGTCTATTTAGTTCAAAA
>NW_013934242.1:0-290 GCF_000517525.1 Limulus polyphemus | reverse complement strand
GGTCCTTTTAGTCAGTTTACAACTATATTTGGTCGACTGTTATAACGGACTTTTGGTCTTCCTTCCTCCAGATTTTGTTGACATTGATAAGAGTCCTTTTAGTCAGTTTTCCACTACATTTTTGACTTTGAAAACGTAACGGACTTTTGGTCTTCCTTCCTCCAGATTTTGTTGACATTGATAAGGGTCCTTTTAGACTAGTTTTCCACTAGATTTTGTTGACTTTGAAAACGTGTGTTTAGTTTTCTTCCACTCGATTTTGTCGACTTTCATAACGGACTTTTTAGGCC
>NW_013934241.1:0-276 GCF_000517525.1 Limulus polyphemus | reverse complement strand
ATAAGTATGATGTGAGATGTATGATAAGTATGATGTCTAAAGATAAGTATGATGTGAGATGTATGATAAGTATGATGTCTAAAGATAAGTATGATGTGAAGATATGATGTATGATAAGTATGATGTGAGATGTATGATAAGTATGATGTATGATAAGTATGATGTCTAAAGATAAGTATGATGTGAAGATATGATGTATGATAAGTATGATGTGAAGATATGATGTATGATAAGTATGTATGATAAAGATAGTGTATGATAAGTATGATGTCTAAA
>NW_013934240.1:0-635 GCF_000517525.1 Limulus polyphemus | reverse complement strand
TACTGTCAGTAAGAAAACACAAGATTTAGCAATAATGTGTCCTGTTCAATAAGAAGACACAATATTTTACGATACTGTGTACTGTCAATAAGAAGACACAAGATTTAACGATACTGTGTACTGTCAATAAGAAGACACAAGATTTTACAAGATTTAACGATACTGTGTACTGTCAATAAGAAGACACAAGATTTAACGATAATTGTGTTTTCTTACTGACAGTACACATTGTGTCTTCTTATTGACAGTACAGAGTATCGTTAAATCTTGTGTCTTCTTATTGACAGTACAGAGTATCGTTAAATCTTGTGCTTTTTTTGACAGTACACAGTATCGTTAAATCTTGTGTCTTCTTATTGACAGGACACATTATTGTTAAATATTCTTATTGACAGTACACAGTATCGTAAAATGTTGTGTCTTCTTATTGACAGGACAAATTAATGTTAAATCTTGTGTTTTCTTACTGACAGTACACATTATCGTTGAATATACACAAGATTTAACGATACTGTGTACTGTCAATAAGAAGACACAAGATTTAACGATACTGTGTACTTTCATTAAGAATAACACTAGATTTAACGATACTGTGTATTGTCAATAAGAAGACACAAGATTTAACTATACTGTGT
>NW_013934239.1:0-375 GCF_000517525.1 Limulus polyphemus | reverse complement strand
GCTTACTTTTTACTAAGTTACAAAAATTGCTAAAAAAATTGCTATTTTCACCGAAAATACCAAGGCCTTCACTTTTTGCTGAAATATGAAGCAAAATAATTTTTTTCAAAATTTTGAAATCGAAGCTCGCATATTTTGATATAGGATTATGGAATAAATATTGGAAATTTCGATGAAAGGATGTCCATTCTGAATAGTGCACATCAAGACATTCTTTGTATTTATTCAGAATGGACATCCTTTCATCGAAATTTCCAATATTTATTCCATAATCCTATATCAAAATATCGAGCTTCGATTTCCCTTTTTTTCCCTTCAGATATAATAAACAAAAGAAGGGCTTTAAATATAAGATTATTCAACCCAAATCACCCC
>NW_013934238.1:0-297 GCF_000517525.1 Limulus polyphemus | reverse complement strand
GTGTTTTATTATAGATGGATAGTGACTGGTAGGTGTTTTATTATAGATAGATAGTGGCTGCTTAAGTATTTTATTATAGATAGATAATAGATGAAAGGTAATTTATTTCAGACGGATAGTGGCTGGTAGGTCTTTTAATACAGATGGATAGTGGAAAAGACCTACCAGATTTGTATTAAAAGACCTACCAGCCACTATCCATCTGTATTAGCCACTATCCTTTTAATACAGATGGATAGTGGCTGGTAGGTCTTTTAATACAGATGGATAGTGGCTGGTAGGTCTTTTAATACAGAT
>NW_013934237.1:0-438 GCF_000517525.1 Limulus polyphemus | reverse complement strand
CATCTAACCATCAGGCAATACCAAACACTGTTCATCTAAGCATTAGCCAATACCAAACATTGTTCATCTAACCATTAGTCAATACCAAAATTGTTCATCTAACCATTAGCAAAACAATGTTTGGTACTAAGGGTTAGATGAACCAATACCAAACATTGGCTAATGGTTAGATGAACGGCTAAGGTTAGATGAACAATGTTTGGTATTGGCTAATGGTTAGATGAACAATGTTTGGTATTGACTAATGGTTAGATGAACAATGTTTGGTATTAATGTTTGGTATTGTTCATCTAACCATTAGCCAATACCAAACATTGTTCATCTAACCATTAGGCAGTAACAAACATTGTTTGTCTCATCATTAGTCAATACCAAACATTGTTACTATTTTATGAGAAACATTATTCATCTAACGATTCGCCATTAGCAAATATTATT
>NW_013934236.1:0-257 GCF_000517525.1 Limulus polyphemus | reverse complement strand
CCTTCTTCAGTGACCTTTAGCTTGTCTGCATGAACCTAGAAGGAACACCAGCATGTACTCCGAGCTTCTTCAGTGACCTTTAGCTTATTTTTATGAACCTAGAAAAGACACCAGCATGTATTCCGAGCTTCTTCAGTGACCTTTAGCTTGTCTGTCTGTATGAACCTAAAAGAAACACCAGCATGTACTCCGAGCTTCTTCAGTGACCTTTAGCTTGTCTGCATGAACCTAGAAGGAATACCAGCATGTACTCCGAG
>NW_013934235.1:0-233 GCF_000517525.1 Limulus polyphemus | reverse complement strand
TTCGTCGAATTGTCTTAACTTGAAGACATAAATTGTTTCATGAAATAATGATAGTAACAAAATACATTTAGTGAATGACGTCATCGAATTGTCTTAACTTGAAGACATAAATTGTTTCATGAAATAATGATAGTAACAAAATACATTTAGTGAATGACTTCGTCGAATTGTCTTAACTTGAAGACATAAATTGTTTCATGAAATAATGATAGAAAAAAATACATTTAGTGAAT
>NW_013934234.1:0-241 GCF_000517525.1 Limulus polyphemus | reverse complement strand
TTTAACGATACTGTGTACTGTCAATAAGAAGACACAAGATAAAACAATACTGTGTACTGTCAATAAGAAGACAGAAGATTTAACGATACGGTGTACTGTCAATAAGAAGACACAAGATTTAACGATACTGTGTACTGTCAATAAGAAGACACAAAAAAAGACACAATATTTAACGATACTGTGTACTGTCAATAAGAAGACACATTAAATCTTGTGTCTTCTTATTGACAGTACACAGTAC
>NW_013934233.1:0-235 GCF_000517525.1 Limulus polyphemus | reverse complement strand
GGACAACCAGAGTGAAGTTGTATTGTATTATTACTGATAACTAGAGTGAAGTTGTATGAATTTATTACTGACAACCAGAGTTGAAGTTGTATGAATTATTACTGATAACTAGAGTGAAGTTGTATGAATTATTACTGACAACCAGAGTGAAGTTGTATGAATTATTACTGATAACTAGAGTGAAGTTGTATGAATTATTACTGATAACTAAAGTGAAGTTGTATGAATTATTACT
>NW_013934232.1:0-256 GCF_000517525.1 Limulus polyphemus | reverse complement strand
AGTCACATCAGTGGTAGGACGTGTCACCTGAAAAAGCAACTGTCAAAGAAGAAACTTTACTCAGTTTTGAGAAGGGAGACAGTGAAGCTCTTGATGAAGTTATTCATCAGCATCATTTGTTCTGTTGTTCACTTCTTCCCAACTGAAATGTCCTGGACCGTGATAACACCAAAGCCTGTTGGCATGCACCACTTTTGGCTTACCTCGCCGACCAGATTTTATCCAGAAAGTCACATCTGAGAAACGATCTACTATG
>NW_013934231.1:0-203 GCF_000517525.1 Limulus polyphemus | reverse complement strand
GGTACAACTACTCCATGAACACCTAGGTGTGACTCAACTTACAGAATTTCCGAATTTGTAACCACCATACTCATCTGTAGCGTTATTTGGTACAATAACTCCACGAATACCTAGGTGTAACTCTAGTTACCGAATTTATAACCACCATACTCATCTTTAGCCTTACTTGGCACAACTACTCCATGAACACCTAGGTGTAATTA
>NW_013934230.1:0-350 GCF_000517525.1 Limulus polyphemus | reverse complement strand
TCATGATTTCCTGTATTCCTTGTGTCTTGAATCATTGTCCAATAAGAGTTGTAAGATCTGTTCGTATTGGAGCAATGATTCAAGACACAAGGAATAAAGGAAACCTCAGTTATAAGATCTGTTAGTATTGGATAATGATTCAAGACACAAGGAATACTGGAAATCTGAGTTATAAGATATGTTCGGATTTCCTTTATTCCTTGTCTTGAATCATTGTCCAATACGAACAGATCTTACAACTCTGATTTCCTGTATTCCTTGTGTTTTGAATCATTGTCCAATATGAACAGATCTTATAACTCAGATTTCCAGTATTCCTTGTATCGTGAATCATTATTCAATACTAACAG
>NW_013934229.1:0-398 GCF_000517525.1 Limulus polyphemus | reverse complement strand
ACTGTAGAATATATAAAAAGTTCAAGACAATAAAATCATCGCAGGCCTGTGTTATTACCGTATTTTCGGAATATAAGACGCACCCTTATTTTGAAGACAAAGTTTTGAGGAAAAAAAGCTACAGTCGCATTTGAAAGATTTTTATTGGGAATTAAAGTTTAAGGGAAAAAAGCCGAATCATCAAACAGATGCGTTTCTTGGAATTAAAGTTTAAGGGAAAAAAAGCCGAATCTTCAAACAGATAAGAAACGCATCTGTTTGAAGATTCGGCTTTTTTCCCTTAAACTTTAATTCCAAGAAACGCATCTGTTTGAAGATTCGGCTTTTTTTCCTTAAACTTTAATTCCAAGAAACGCATCTGTTTGAAGATTCGGTTTTTTTTCCCTTAAACTTTAATT
>NW_013934228.1:0-332 GCF_000517525.1 Limulus polyphemus | reverse complement strand
CTGACGATATAAACATTGATATTAGACAGGTGTTATTCTGTCATCTTATGCTGACGATATAAACATTGATATTAGACAGGTGTTATTCTGTCATCTTATGCTGACGGTATAAACATCGATATTAGACAGGTGTTATTCTGTCATCTGTCTAATATCGATGTTTATATCGTCAGCATAAGGTGTCAGAATTTAATGTTCAAAATGCAATAAAGGAAGTTGAAGCATATTCGGAATCAAAGTTCGATGAAGAAAAAATCCATTGGTTTATAATCCTGTGCTTGGAAAACACGAACCGAAAATAAACCATGGTCGAATCAAAGAATAAAAGTATG
>NW_013934227.1:0-292 GCF_000517525.1 Limulus polyphemus | reverse complement strand
TTATTTTTGAGTTTGAATGTCAAGTAGTAAGCTACGTTTTTCCTTCTATGCTATTTTTGAGTTTGAATGTCAAATAGTAAGCTACGTTTTTCCTTCTAATTTGAGAAATTTTACATTTTCGTTGTGAAAATTTGAAAAGACATTAACTGTGTTTATAAATTTATCTAAAATAAGAACGATTATTTTATTTTTTGTTCTTCCCTCTCTTTTTAGGTTCTGTATCTGTCACCACGTTATATTTACTGTGACGTCCCGCACTTCCTAGGTTCTGTATCTGTCACCACGTTATATT
>NW_013934226.1:0-707 GCF_000517525.1 Limulus polyphemus | reverse complement strand
TTTGTTTCAGACCGACTGGATTAAATAGGACCCAGTATCTAGTATCGTTCTATCACCTACTGTTGCATTTAGTCTGTAGCCAGTTCGTAAATATATGAGTTATATAACAAACTGGCTGCAAACTAAAAAACACATGTAGATATGTTCGGACTTAAGGTGTAGATATGTAATAAATATATGAGTTAATAAACACATTGGCTGCAGATTAAAGTCAACAGTGGGTGATAGAACGATACTAGCTATTGGGTCCTATTTAATCCAGTGGTCTTAAACAAACACAGACGGGATAAAATAGGACCCAATACCTAGTATCGTTCTATGACCGAGTTAATTAACTCATTGGCTGCAGACTAATGTGAACAGTGATGTTGTAAATATATTGTAGATGGTCTTAAACAAACACAAATCCAGTCGCTATTGGGTCCTATTTCAAAGAACGATACTAAAAGTCAACAGTTGGTTATTGGGTCCTATTTAATCCAGTCGGTCTTAAACAAACACATGTAGATATATTGTAAATATATGAGTTAATTAACAAACTGGTTGCAGACTCCTGGTATCGTTCTATGACCCACTGTTGACTTTAGTCTGTAGCCAGTTTTGTAATTAACTCATATATTTACAACATATCTACATGTGTTTGTTTAAGACCGACTGGAATAAATAGGACGCAATAGCTATTATCGTCCTATGATTGACTGTTGACA
>NW_013934225.1:0-478 GCF_000517525.1 Limulus polyphemus | reverse complement strand
TCATTATATTATACACACAACTGACTTAGAAATATATCAAACAAGAAAGAAATAAGTAAAGATTATGTACCTCATTATATTATATCACACACACACAACTCACTTAGAAATATATCAAACAAGATACAAATAAGTAAAGATTAAGTACCTCATTATATTATATCTCTGTATCTTGTTCGATATATTTCTAAGTGAGTTGTGTGTGTGTTAATCTTTACTTATTTGTATCTTGTTTGATATATTTCTGAGTGAGTTGTGTGTATGATATAATATAATGAGGTACTTAATCTTTACTTAGTGTGTATGATATAATATAATGAGGTAAACTGACTTAGAAATATATCAAACAAGATATAAATAAGTAAGATTAAGTACCTCATTATATTATATCACACACACAACTCACTTAGAAATATATCGAACAAGAAAGAAATAAGTAAAGATTAAGTACCTCATCATATTATATCATACACACAAC
>NW_013934224.1:0-290 GCF_000517525.1 Limulus polyphemus | reverse complement strand
CCCACCACTCTCATCACATTCACGTTATCCATCACTCTTATCACATTCACGTTATCCATAACTCTTATCGCATTCACTTTACTCACCACTCTCATCACATTCACGTTATCCATCACTCTTATCGCATTCACTTTACTCACCACTCTCATCACATTCACTTTACTCACCACTCTCATAACATTCACGTTACCCACCACTCTCATAACATTCACGTTACCCACCACTCTTATCGCATTCACTTTACTCACCACTCTCATCATATTCACGTTATCCATCACTCTCATCACATT
>NW_013934223.1:0-433 GCF_000517525.1 Limulus polyphemus | reverse complement strand
AACAAAACTGTTGTACTGTCAATAGGAAGACACAAGATTTAACAATACTGTGTACTATCAATAAAAAAACACAAGATTTAACGATCTGTGTACTGTCAATAAGAAGACACAAGATTTAACGATACTTTGTAACAGTATCGTTAAATCTTGTGTCTTCTTATTGACAGTACACAGTATCGTTAAATCTTGTGTCTTCTTATTTGACAGTACACAGTATCGTTAAATCTTGTGTCTTTTTATTGACAGTACACAGTATCATTAAATCTTGTGTCTTCTTATTGACAGGTACTGTCAATAAGAAGACACAAGATTTAACAAAACTGTGTACTGTCAATAAGATGACATACGATTTAACAATACTGTGTACTATCAATAAAAAGACACAAGATTTAACGATACTATGTACTGTCAATAAGAAGACACAAGATTTAAT
>NW_013934222.1:0-407 GCF_000517525.1 Limulus polyphemus | reverse complement strand
GTACATTTTTAAAGGTAAGTTAATGTATAGACCTGTAACTAACCTAATAGTTTGAAGGTGTACATTTTTAAAGGTAAGTTAATATATAGATCTGTAACTAACCTAATAGTTTGAAGGTGTACATTTTTAAAGGTAAGTTAATATATAGACCTGTAACTAACCTAATAGTTTGAAGGTGTACATTTTTAAAGGTAGGTTAATGTATAGACCTGTAACTAACCTAATAGTTTGAAGGTGTACATTTTTAAAGGTAAGTTAATATATAGACCTGTAAATAACCTAATAGTTTGAGGGTGTACATTTTTAAAGGTAAGTTAATGTATAGACCTGTAACTAACCTAATAGTTTGAAGGTGTACATTTTTAAAGGTAAGTTAATATATAGACCTGTAACTAACCTAATAGTTT
>NW_013934221.1:0-376 GCF_000517525.1 Limulus polyphemus | reverse complement strand
AGATTAATAATGTTTGCTTATTGGCTAATGGTTAGATGAATAATGTTTCTCATAAAAATAGTAACAATGTTCCCAAACATTGTTCATCTAACCATTAGGCAATACCAAACACTGGTCAACTAACCATTAGCCAATACCAAACATTGTTCATCTAACCATTAGCCAATACCAACATTGTTCATCTAACCATTAGAACAATGTTTGGTATTGGTTAATGGTTAGTGGTTAGATTAACAGTGTTTGGTATTGGCTAATTGTTAGATGAATAATGTTTCTCATAAAATAGTAACAATGTTCGGTATTGGCTAATGGTGAGATGAACAATGTTTGGTATTGGCTAATGGTTAGATGAACAATGTTTGGTATTGATTAATGG
>NW_013934220.1:0-242 GCF_000517525.1 Limulus polyphemus | reverse complement strand
GGGTTTTCACTTGGAGAAAGATATTGGGTTTCTACTGAGGTACAAGGTTCATCTGAGGTATGGGATCTTCACCTGAAGAAGGATCTAGGGTTTTCACTTGGAGAAAGATATTGGGTTTCTTCTGAGATACAAGGTTCATCTGAGGTATATGGGATCTTCACCTGAAGAAGGATCTAGGGTTTTCACTTGGAGAAAGATATTGGGTTTCTTCTGAGGTACAAGGTTCATCCGAGGTATGGGGT
>NW_013934219.1:0-338 GCF_000517525.1 Limulus polyphemus | reverse complement strand
AGTACACAGTATCGTTAAATCTTGTGTCTTCTTATTGACAGTACACAGTATCGTTAAATCTTGTGTCTTCTTATTGAAAGTACATAGTATCGTTAAATCTTGTGTCTTCTGATTGACAGTACACAGTATCGTTAAATCTTGTGTGTTCTTATTCAATAATGTGTCCTGTCTTAAATCTTCTGTTTTCTGTCAGTAAAACACATTATCGTTAAATCTTGTGTGTTCTTATTGACAGTGCACAGTATCGTTAAATCTTGTGTCGTCTTATCGACAGGATACATTATTGATTTAACAAGATTTAACAATACTGTGTACTGTCAGTAAGAAACACAAATGTC
>NW_013934218.1:0-228 GCF_000517525.1 Limulus polyphemus | reverse complement strand
CCGTTGTTTTACTGTCTTACCGCTATCCATGTACAAGTAGATAGCGGTAAGACAGTAAAACAATGGTCTACTTGTACATAGATAGCAGGAAAGACAGTAAAACAACAGTCTACTTGTACATGGATAGCGGTAAGACAGTAAAACAACGGTCTACTTGTACATAGATAGCGGTAAGACAGTAAAACAACAGTCTTTGTTTTACTGTCTTACCGCTATCCATGTACAAGT
>NW_013934217.1:0-220 GCF_000517525.1 Limulus polyphemus | reverse complement strand
TCAATAAGAAGACACAAGATTTAACGATACTGTGTACTGTCAATAAGAAGACACAAGATTTAACGACTGTCAACAAGAAGACACAAGATTTAACGATACTGTGTACTGTCAATAAGGAGACACAAGATTTAACGAAACTGTGTACTGTTAATAGGAAGACACAAGATTTAACGATACTGTGTACTGTCAATAAAAAGACACAAGATTTAACTAATACTGT
>NW_013934216.1:0-307 GCF_000517525.1 Limulus polyphemus | reverse complement strand
GCGATCGCCAAGAGAAAAAATAAACGTTGATTATTGGGGTTTGGTTAAAGGTGAAAGGGAACGCGGCCCACGCCACCTGCGTAGAGAGCGGCTACCTTTCTAAACTCTTGTGGAGATAGATTTTTCATGAAATATGGAAATCGCAGATGACCGGGTGTGGGTTGTGCAAGAAAGAAACGCTCTTAATAAGTAAGCTCAGCCCGACGTCACTCTTAGGCTGACAAAATCCGACAGAATTTATAACGTGCTACTCTTTCACAAACTTTTTTCTTTACTCGTGCACGTTTTAGACAAAAGAAAATTAACA
>NW_013934215.1:0-619 GCF_000517525.1 Limulus polyphemus | reverse complement strand
GACAGTACACAGTATAGTTAAATCTTGGACTGTGTACTGTCAATAAGAAGACACACGATTTACAATAACAAGATACAAGATTTAACAAAACAAAAGATTTAAAGATACTGTGTACTGTCAAAAAGAAGACAAAAGATTTAAATATACTATGTACTTTTGTACTTTCAATAAGAAGCACAAGATTTAACTATACTGTGTACTGTCAATAAGAAGACAAAAGATTTAACAATACTGTGTCTTTCAATAAGAAGACACAAGATTTAACAAACTGTGTACTGTCAATAAGAAGACACACGATTTAGCAATACTTGTACTGTCAATAAGAAGATTTAACAATACTGTCTTGTGTGTACTCTCAATCAGAAGACTAATGTCAATTAGAAGACACAGGATTTAACGATACTGTGTAATGTCAATTAGAAGACACAAGATTTAACAATACTCACAGTATCGTTAAATCTTGTGTCTTCTAATTGACATTTCACAGTATCGTTAAATCTTGTAATGAATGTGAAAATGGATACTCATACAACGTTATACTGGGTTAATGAATGTGAAAATGGATACCCATACAACGTTATACTGGGTTAATGAATGTGAAAATGGATACCCATACAAC
>NW_013934214.1:0-333 GCF_000517525.1 Limulus polyphemus | reverse complement strand
TTGTGTCTTCTGATTGACAGTACAGAGTATCGTTAAATCGTGTGTCTTCTTATTGACAGTACACAGTATCGGTTAAATCTTGTGTCTTCTTATTGACAGTACACTAGTTATTTGTACTTTCAATAAGAAGACACAAGATTTAACCAGTATCGTTAAATATTGTGTCTTCTTATTGACAGTACAGAGTATAGTTAAATCTTGTGTCTTCTTATTGACAGTATAGAGTATCGTTAAATCTTGTGCTTTTTTTGACAGGACACATTATTGTTAAATATTGTGTTTTCTTACTGACAGTACGCATTGTCGTTAAATCTTGTGTCTTCTTATTGACAG
>NW_013934213.1:0-666 GCF_000517525.1 Limulus polyphemus | reverse complement strand
CTTTTACTGATAGTACACAGTCTTGCTAAATCTTGTGTCTTTTATTGATAGTACACAGTATTGTTAAATCTTGTGTCTTCTTATTGACAGTACACAATATCCGACACAATATTTAACTCAATAAGAAGACACAAGATTTAACGATATTCTGTACTGTCAATAAGAAACTGTGTACTGTACTGTGTACTGTCAATAAAAGACACAAGATTTAACGATACTGTGTACTGTCATTAAGAAGACACAAGATTTAACGATCTTATTGACAGTACACAGTATCGTTAAATCTTGTGTCTTCTTAATGACAGTACACAGTATGTACTGTCAACTACTGGTTAAATCTTGTGTCTTCTTATTGACAGTACACAGTATCGTCAATAAGAAGACACAAGATTTAACGATATTGTGTACTGTCAATAAGAAGACACAAGATTTAACGATATTGTGTACTGTCAATAAGAAGACACAAGTTTTAACAATACTGTGTACTATCAATAAAATACAAACGATTTAGGCACAATATCGTTAAATATTGTGTCTTCTTATTGACAGTACAGAATATCGTTAAATATTGTGTCTTCTTATTGACAGTACAGAATATCGTTAAATCTTGTGTCTTCTTATTAACAGTACACAGTATCGTTAAATCTTGTGTCTTCTTATTGATAG
>NW_013934212.1:0-421 GCF_000517525.1 Limulus polyphemus | reverse complement strand
ACAACTATACTAGCATAGTTGTGTAGAACAACTAAAGCAAGAAACAACTGAAGCAAGCATAGTTGTGTAGGTAGAACAACTGAAGCAAGACGACTATACCATAGTTGTGTAGAACAATTGAAGCGAGAATATAGTTGTGTAGAACAACTGAAGCAATAGCATAGTTGTGTAGAACAACTGAAGCAAGAGTATAGTAGTGTTGAACAACTGAAGCAAGAGGAGTATAGTCGTGTAGAACAACTGAAGCAATAGAACAACTGAAGCAACAACACTACTATACTCTTGCTTCAGTTGTTCTACACAACTATGCTCTTGCTTTAGTTGTTCTACACAACTATACTCTTGCTTTAGTTGTTCTACACAACTATGCTATTGCTTCAGTTGTTCTACACAACTATGCTATTGCTTCAGTTGTTCTACA
>NW_013934211.1:0-206 GCF_000517525.1 Limulus polyphemus | reverse complement strand
ACGCTTTCAGAAAAGCCAATAAAAGAGTAACATAAAACGACCACAAAAGTCGCAAAAGTCGCAAAAATTATAACAGTAGGCTAGAATTTTGCATGTAACTTTGCAACTATGCAACGAACGTTCTTGAAAAATTTCGAGAAGATCCGTCCAAATGGAACGAAGTACTGGTACAAAACGCAAAACGTTTCATAACTCCTTTAAACAAA
>NW_013934210.1:0-224 GCF_000517525.1 Limulus polyphemus | reverse complement strand
TTTAAAAATTCACATCGATATATATATATATGGTATATCAAAACCTCTGAGTAATCATTTACAACGATACATATATATATACAAGTATATGGTAAATAAAAACTTCTGTTTAAAAATTCACATCGATATATATATATATATATGGTAAATAACAACTTCTGATTAAAAATTCACAACGATATATATATATGGTAAATAAAAACTTCTGATTAAACATTCTCAAC
>NW_013934209.1:0-445 GCF_000517525.1 Limulus polyphemus | reverse complement strand
CCTGTAGATATACTAACTTCTTCACTTCAGTCGTGTATGTTAGTATGCTTGTAGATATATTAACTTTTTCACTTCAGTCGTGTATGTTAGTATGTTGTAGATATACTAACTTCTTCACTTCAGTCGTGTATGTTTTTATGCTTGTAGATATACTAACGACTGAAGTGAAGAAGTTAGTATATCTACAAGCATACTAACATAGAAGTTAGTATATCTACAAGGATACTAACATACACGCACTTTAGTCGTGTATGTTAGTATCCTTGTAGATATACTAACTTCTACACTTCAGTCGTGTATGTTAGTATTCTTGTAGATATACTAACTTGACTGAAGTGAAGAGTATATCTACAAGGATACTACATACACAACTTCTTCACTTCAGTCGTGTATGTTAGTATCCTTGTAGATATACTAACTTCTTCACTTCAGTCTTGTATGTTAG
>NW_013934208.1:0-585 GCF_000517525.1 Limulus polyphemus | reverse complement strand
ACCATGTAGATAATAGTAGGTATACTTACGCAGGAAGGAGTTCTGTAGACAGACAGTGAACATATTTGATCAGATATGAACCATGTAGATAAAAAGTAGGTATACTTACCCAGGCTACATGGTACCTATCTGTTCACTGTCTGTCTACACAACTGTTTCCTGGGTAAGTATACCTAACTGCCTGTCTACACAACTCCTTCCTGGGTAAGTATACCTACTATTTATGACATATTTGATCAGATAATAACCTTGTAGATAACTAGTAGGTATACTTACCCAGGAAGGAGTTGTGTAGACAGACATTGAACATATTTGATTAGATAGGAACCATGTAGATTAATAGTAGGTATACTTACGCAGGAAGGAGTTGTGTAGACTACCTACTATTTATCAACACGGTTCCTATCTGATCAAATATGTTCACTGTTTCCAATGTAGATAAACAGTAGGTATACTTACCCAGTAAGGAGTTGTGTAGACAGACAGTGAACATATTTGATCAGATAGGAACCTTGTAGATAAATAGTAGGTATACTTACCCAGGAAGGAGTTGTGTAGACAGACAGTTGACATATTTGATCAGAT
>NW_013934207.1:0-648 GCF_000517525.1 Limulus polyphemus | reverse complement strand
TAACTTTACAGGAGAGTGACATGTGACAAGAAAGGTTTATATAACTTTACAGGAGAATGACATGTGACAAGTCAAGTTTAAGTAACTCTACAGGAGAGTGACATGTAACAAGTCAAGTTTATGTAACCTTACTGGAGAGTTACATGTGACAGGTTAAGTTTATGTAACTTTACACTTGTCACATGTCATTCTCCTGGCCACATGTCATTCTCCTGTAAAGTTACTTAAACATGACTTATCACATGTCATTCCACTGTAAAGTTAAATAACCCTAACTTGTCACATGTAACTCTAA
The DNA here is from genome assembly GCF_000517525.1 of Limulus polyphemus. NCBI lineage: Eukaryota > Metazoa > Arthropoda > Merostomata > Xiphosura > Limulidae > Limulus > Limulus polyphemus. The sequence continues at coordinate 353 of NW_013934207.1, read as the reverse complement.
TGTAAAGTTACATAAACTTGAAAAGTTATATAAACCTAACTTACAGGAGAATGACATGTGACATCAGTATAATGTGTCTGATTTGTTCATATTCTCTCTAACTAGTTGTCACATGTCACTCTCCTGTAAAGTTACATAAACTTGTCACATGTCGTTCTCCTGTAAAGTTACACCGGGGAGTGGTTTAATGAGTTTTAATGTGACAAGTTTATGTAACTTTACAGGAGAGTGACATGTGACAAGTTAAGTTTATGTAACTTTACAGGAGAGTAACATGTGACATCAGTATAATGTGTCTGATTTGTTCATATTCTCTCTAACTAGTGAACTCTCATTAAAACACTCCCCGGTGT
>NW_013934206.1:0-337 GCF_000517525.1 Limulus polyphemus | reverse complement strand
CTTATATTATCATTTTTGCGACTTTTGTGGTCGTTTTATGTTACTCTTTTATTGGTTTTTCTGAAAGCGTATGTGTACTGCAGTGAAACTTTTTGTTACTGATTGTTTTTCGATTTCTTGTTAACTACCAAATTTGGTGAAGAATCATCAATTTAGGACCCTCTGGTAACAAGAAAATGCAGAGTTTTACCTTCCTACTGTTTGTTTTAAAGGAGATAAACCTTCCATTGCGTTTTGTACCAGTACGTCGTTCCATTTGGACGGATCATTTCCAAATTTTATATGAACGTTAGTTGCATACTTGACCAGGAAGGGTAACATAAAACGTTCTTTTATT
>NW_013934205.1:0-288 GCF_000517525.1 Limulus polyphemus | reverse complement strand
ATGCGAAACAGCTTGTTACTTAATAAAGTACATAGGTACAAATTATGTCAGTTGGTGCTGAATAATATCCGAAACAGCTTGTTACTTAATAAAGTACATAGGTACAAATTATGTCAGTTGGTGCTGAATAATGGTTACTTAATAAAGTACATAGGAACAAATTATGTCAGTTGCTGCTGAAAAATATGCGAAACTGGTTGTTACTTAATAGAGTACATAGGTACAAATTATGTCAGTTGCTGCTGAAAAATATGCGAAACTGGTTGTTACTTAATAGAGTACGTAGGT
>NW_013934204.1:0-442 GCF_000517525.1 Limulus polyphemus | reverse complement strand
TTGCATACTTGTGTATTTACATGCAAAATTCTAGCCTTCTATTATCATTTTTGCGACTTTTGTGGTCGTTTTATGTTACTCTTTTATTGGCTTTTCTGAAATCCACTGCAGTACACATACAAGCTTTCGGTTACTGATTGTTTTTCGATTTCTTGTTACCAGAGGGTTGACGTACTGGTACAAAACGCAAAACCTTCCATATCTCCTATACTTGCGTATTTACATGCAAAATTGTAGCCTTCTATTATCATTTTTGCGACTTTTGTGGGTATTTCCTTATAAAATTCTAGCCTTCTATTATCATTTTTGCGACTTTTGTGGTCGTTTTATGTTACTCTTTTGTTGGTTTTTCTGAAAGCGTATGTGTACTGCAGTGAAGCTTTTCGTTAATGATTGTTTTTCGATTTCTTGTTACCAGAGGGTTTGGTTTTTCTGAAAGCGT
>NW_013934203.1:0-318 GCF_000517525.1 Limulus polyphemus | reverse complement strand
CGGAAAACTGACTAAAAGGACCCTTATCAATGTCAACAAAATCTTGGACGAAGGAAGACCTAAAAGTCCGTTATAACAGTCGACAAAATATATTGGAACAAGTGACTAAAAGGACCCATATCAATGTCAACAAAATTTAAGTGGTACGGAAGACTAAAAGAACCCCAAATATAGTTGAAAACAGACTAAAACGATCCATATCAATGCCAACAAAATCTAGTGGAAGGAAAACTAAAAGACCTTTATAACAATCGACGAAATATAGTTTATGAAGGATTAAAATACCATTATGAAGTGATTAAATATAGCGTAAGAAAC
>NW_013934202.1:0-313 GCF_000517525.1 Limulus polyphemus | reverse complement strand
AATCACCTAAAGTACTCCAATGCAGTACATAATAAAGATAACCTACACAGTTGACGTATGTGGAAAACATAGGAAAACATTGGGTAAACGATTTTCCCATGTGCATTGGGGTACTTCAGGTGATTAACCTTGATTATGTACTGAACTGTGTAGGTTATGACGTATGTGGAAAACATAGGGAAACACAAAAGGGAAAATCGTTTACCCAAGTTAATCACCTAAAGTACTCCAATGTAGTACATAATCAAGATAACCTACACAGCTGACGTACGTGGAAAACATAGGAAAACACACATGGGAAAAACGTTTACCC
>NW_013934201.1:0-266 GCF_000517525.1 Limulus polyphemus | reverse complement strand
TTTATAATTATCATACTATACTGTAAGTTCGTATCTATGTTTATAATTATCAATACTATACTTGTAAGTTTGTACCTATGTTTATAATTATCAATACTATACTTGTAAGTTTGTACCTATGTTTATAATTATCAATACTATACTGTAAGTTCTACCTATGTTTATAATTATCAATACTATACTTGTAAGTTCGTACCTATGTTTATAATTATCAATACTATACTTGTAAGTTCGTACCTATGTTTATAATTATCAATACTATACTT
>NW_013934200.1:0-255 GCF_000517525.1 Limulus polyphemus | reverse complement strand
CTATTGTCACCAAGATACAATGCATTTGCAACAAATGCATTGTGTCTTGATGACAATAGTCAACAACAAATGCATTGTGTCTTGATGACAATAGTCAACAATTGACTATTGTCATCAAGACACAATGCATTTGTTGCTGTACTGACTATTGTCACCAAGACACAATGCATTTGTTGTTGTACTGACTATTGTCACCAAGACACAATGCATTTGTTGTTGTACTGACTATTGTACCAAGATACAATGCATTTGTTG
>NW_013934199.1:0-864 GCF_000517525.1 Limulus polyphemus | reverse complement strand
CTACACGTCTGATATAAATAAAGGAGTGGACAAAGGTTTAGTCTGTGTAGTGAGGTCTACACGTCTGGTATCCTTTATTTAAACCTTTGTCCACATACAGACTAAAGACGTGTAGACCTCACTTCCTTTCTTTATATCAACCTTTGTCCACTTTACATCAGACGTGTAGACCTCACTACACAGACTACTTTGTCCACTCCTTTATTTTAGTATGTATAGTGAAGTCTACACGTCTGATATAAATAAAGGAGTGGACAAAGGTTTTAGTGTAGTGAGGTCAACACGTCTGGTATAAATAAAGGAATGGGCAAAGTTTTAGCACAGTCTAAACCTTTGTCCACTCCTTTATTTATATCAGACGTGTAGACCTCACTACACTAAACCTTTGTCCACTCCTTTATTTATATCAGATGTGTAGACCTCACTGTACAGACTAAAACTTTGTCCACTCCTTTATTTACACCAGACGTGTAGTTTGTCCACTCCTTTATTTATATCAGACGTGTAGACCTCACTACACAGACTAAAACTTTGTCCACTCCTTTATTTATATCAGACGTGTAGACCTCACTATACAGACTAAAACCTTTGTCCACTCCTTTATTTACATCAGACGTGTAGACCTCACTAGGTTTAGTCTGTGTAGTGAGGTCTACACGTCTGTTTGTTCCACTCCTTTATTTACATGTTTTAGTGTAGTGAGGTCTACACGTCTGATATAAATAAAGGAGTGGACAAAGTTTTAGTCTGTATAGTGAGGTCTACACGTCTGATATAAATAAAGGAGTGGACAAAGGTTTAGTCTGTGTAGTGAGGTCTACACGTCTGAAAAGGAGTGGACAAAGGTTTAGTCTGTGTAGTGAG
>NW_013934198.1:0-250 GCF_000517525.1 Limulus polyphemus | reverse complement strand
GAGTATTGTTACACAGTATATGTAAGTCGAGTATTGTTACACATAACAATACTCGACTTACATATACTGCGTAACAATACTCGACTTACATATACCACAGTATATGTAAGTCGAGTATTGTTACACAGTATATATAAGTCTAGTATTGTTACACAGTATATGTAAGTAGAGTATTGTTACACAGTATATAAGTCTAGTATTGTTACACAGTATATGTAAGTCGAGTATTGTTACACAGTATATGTAAGTC
>NW_013934197.1:0-327 GCF_000517525.1 Limulus polyphemus | reverse complement strand
GCAGTTGGGGTTCCGTGGTCCAGTGGTTAGGGTGTGGGACTGTGGAGTTGAGGTTCCGTGGTCCAGTGGTTAGGGTATCGGACTGTGGAATTGACGTTCTGTGGTCCAGTAGTTAGGGTATCGGACTGTGGAGTTGACGTTCTGTGCTCCAGTGGTTAGGGTGTGGGACTGTGGAGTTGAGGTTCCGTGGTCCAGTGGTTAGGGTGTGGGACTGTGGAGTTGAGGTTCCGTGGTCCAGTGGTTAGGGTGTGGGACTGTGGAGTTGAGGTTCGTGGTCCAGTGGTTAGGGTATCGGACTGTGGAGTTGACGTTCTGTGCTCCAGTGGT
>NW_013934196.1:0-205 GCF_000517525.1 Limulus polyphemus | reverse complement strand
CCCACACATTATATAACACTTAATACAAACACAAATCTTCACTAATACTCATGTAACAGTCAAAGTAAAAACCCACACATTAAGTAACACCTAATACAAACACAAATCGTCGATAATACTCATGTAACAGTCAAAGTAAAAACCCACACACTAAGTGTAACAGTCAAAGTAAAACCCCACACATTAAGTAACACTTAATACAAAC
>NW_013934195.1:0-286 GCF_000517525.1 Limulus polyphemus | reverse complement strand
AGTAACTCAGAAGTATTGGTGGTTGAGCTTAGATTAGTAACATTTGAATAGAGAGTTATTGAAGTGAAACATATAGTAACTCAGAAGTATTGGTGGTTGAGCTTAGATTAGTAACATTTGAATAGAGAGTTATTGAAGTGAAACACATAGTAACTCAGAAGTATTGTTGGGTTACTAATCTAAGCTCAATATTCAAATGAGAGTTATTGAAGTGAAACATATAGTAACTCAGAAGTATTGTTGGTTGAGCTTAGATTAGTAACATTTGAATAGAGAGTTATTGAAG
>NW_013934194.1:0-248 GCF_000517525.1 Limulus polyphemus | reverse complement strand
TGATTAATGGTAGATATTGGCTAAAGGTTCAATTCTGAACAATGTTTGGTATTGACTAATGGTTAGATGAACAATGTTAGGTATTGGCTAATGGGTTTGTTACTGGCTAATGGTTAGATGAACAATGTTTGGTATTGGCTAATGGTTAGATGAACAATGTTTGGTATTGACTAATGGTTAGATGAACAATGTTTGTTATTGGCTAATGGTTAGATGAACAATGTTTGGTATTGGATAAAGGTTTGATG
>NW_013934193.1:0-265 GCF_000517525.1 Limulus polyphemus | reverse complement strand
AGTTGCAGTAGACAGTTCCTTATACTTTATTTTCTTTCACGGGATGGCCAGTTGCAGTAGACAGTACCTTATATTTATTTTCTTTCAGGGATGGCAGTTGCAGTAGACAGTTCCTTATATTTATTTTCTTTCAGGGATGGCAGTTGCAGTAGACAGTTCCTTATATTTATTTTCTTTCAGGGATGGCAGTTGCAGTAGACAGTACCTTATATTTATTTTCTTTCAGGGATGACAGTTGCAGTAGACAGTACCTTATATTTATTTT
>NW_013934192.1:0-217 GCF_000517525.1 Limulus polyphemus | reverse complement strand
GCCTTTACTACACCAGGATAGGGTACAGTATGTAGAGTATTTACTTACTCTACATACTGTACTATCCTGGTGTAGTAAATACTCTACATAGTGTACTGTATCTCTAGATCAGTAAGTACTCTACATACAGTACCCTATCCCTGGTGCAGTAAATACTCTGCATACTGTACCTATCCCTGGTGCAGTAAATACTCTACATACTGTTTCCTATCACTGG
>NW_013934191.1:0-368 GCF_000517525.1 Limulus polyphemus | reverse complement strand
TATATGACCATAAGGCTATAGTCTATATATGACCATAAGGCGATAGTCTATATTATGTCTATATAGTCTGTATATGACCATAAGGATATAGTCTATATATGACCATAAGGCTATAGTCTATATATGACCATAAGGCTATAGTCTATATATGTCTATATAGTCTGTATATGACCATAAGGATATAGTCTATATATGACCATAAGGCTATAGTCTTTATATGACCATAAGGCGATAGTCTATATATGTCTATATAGTCTATATATGACCATAAGGCGATAGTCTATATATGTCTATATAGTCTGTATATGACCATAAGGCTATAGTCTATATATGACCATAAGGCTATAGTCTATATATGACCATAAGGC
>NW_013934190.1:0-288 GCF_000517525.1 Limulus polyphemus | reverse complement strand
TAACACTAATACAACAACACTAATATAATAACACTAATATAAAAACACTGATATAATAACACTAATATAACAACACTAATATAACAAAGTTGTTATACTAGTGTTGTTATATTAGTGTTATTATATTAGTGTTGTTATATTAGTGTTATTATATTAGTGTTGTTATATTTGTGTTGTTATACTAGTGTTGTTATAGTAATGTTATTATATTAGTGTTGTTATAGTAATGTTATTATATTAGTGAATAACACTAATATAACAACACTAATATAATAACACTAATATAAC
>NW_013934189.1:0-362 GCF_000517525.1 Limulus polyphemus | reverse complement strand
ACTAAACGTGTCTAACACACCACAATACTCATCCTCTAAACGTGTCTAAATCACCACAATACTCATCCTCTAAACGTTGTCTAAAAATACATTTAGAGAATGAGTATTGTAGTGTTTTAGACACGTTTAGAGGATGAGTATTGTGGTATGTTAGACACGTTTAGAGGATGAGTATTGTGGTGTGTGCTCATCCTCTAAATGTGGCTAAACTAAACGTGTCTAACACACCATAATACTCATCCTCTAAACGTGTCTAACACACCACAATACTTATCCTCTAAACGTGTCTAAATCACCACAATACACATCCTCTAAACGTGTCTAAATCACCACAATACTCATCCTCTAAACGTGTCTAACAC
>NW_013934188.1:0-237 GCF_000517525.1 Limulus polyphemus | reverse complement strand
AACCAGAATGTACACACTCCAGCATATTTGTAAAATCATTTCTTTAACCAGAAAATATACACTTCAGCATATTTGTAAAATTAACCAGAATGTACACTCCAGCATATTTATAAAATAATTTCTTTAACCAGAATGTATGTACTTCAGCATATTTGTAAAATAATTTCTTTAACCAGAATGTATATACTTCAGCATATTTGTAAAATAATTGACTAAAACCAGAATGTGTAGACTTCA
>NW_013934187.1:0-244 GCF_000517525.1 Limulus polyphemus | reverse complement strand
TTGTGTAAAGATACCACAAGTATAGTGTTAAAGGTACACACTATACTTGTGTAAAGATACACACTATACTTTAGTGTGTATCTTTACACAAGTATAGTGTGTATCTTTACACAAGTATAGTGTTAGTATAGTGTGTATCTTTACACAAGTATAGTATGTACCTTTACACAAGTATAGTGTTAGTAGAGTGTGTACCTTTACACAAGTATAGTGTGTATCTTTACACACTATACTTGTGTAAAGA
>NW_013934186.1:0-530 GCF_000517525.1 Limulus polyphemus | reverse complement strand
TAATCAAGAGTAAAACTGAGTTACTCTGGGCTACTGTATAAGATATTACCTAATCAAGAGTAAAGCCTAGTTACTCCGGGCTACTGTAATAAGATATTACCTAATCAAGAGTAAAACTGAGTTACTCGGGGCTACTGTATAAGATATTACCTAATCAAGAGTAAAAACTGAAGCCCCAAGTAACAATATCTTATTAAGTAGACCGAGTAACTCAGCTTTACTCTTGATTAGGTAATATCTTATACAGTAGCCCCGAGTAACTCGGCTTTACTATTGATTAGGTAATATATTATACAGTAGACCGGAGTAACTCGGCTTTACTCTTGATTAGGTAATATCAGCCCCGAGTAACTCAGAATATCTTATACAGTAACTCAGTTTTACTCTTGATTAGGCACTCGAGGCTACTGTATAAGATATTACCTAATCAAGAGTAAAGCTGAGTTACTCGGGGCTACTTAATAAGATATTACCTAATCAACAGTAAAGCTGAGTTACTCGGGGCTACTGCATAAGATATTACCTAATCA
>NW_013934185.1:0-384 GCF_000517525.1 Limulus polyphemus | reverse complement strand
TTTTAAATAATAATAATAAGTTTTAATTAACGAATGGAAGAATTACATATTGGTGTGCAAGAAGTGATGAATGTTTTAAATCTGTTTCTAGTTTAAGTAGTTTGGATGATTCCACTTTTTAAATAATAATAATAAAGTTTTAATTAACGAATGGAAGAATTACATATTGGTGTGCAAGAAGAGATGAATGTTTTAAATCTGTTTCTAGTTTAAGTAGTTTGGATGATTCACTTTTTAAATAATAATAATAAGTTTTAAAAAAACGCTGTTCCCCCCCCTCCCCCACAAAACTCCATAGTAAATGAGTTTCCATGTTCTTATATTCTAGTACGAACTGGTCTATAGGAGACTGACTTAAAAATTAAATTAACAAAACGATTCGGG
>NW_013934184.1:0-342 GCF_000517525.1 Limulus polyphemus | reverse complement strand
ACTTGCGTATTTACAAGTTCGTTGCATACTTGCGTATTTACATGCAAAATTCTAGCCTTCTATTATCATTTTTGCGTCTTTTGTGGTCGTTTTATGTTATTATCATTTTTGCGTCTTTTTGGTCGTTTTATTTACTCTTTTATTCGCTATTCTGAAAGCGTATGTGTACTGCAGGGAAAATTTTGGTTTTTCTGAAAGCGTATGTGTACAGCAGGGAAGCTTTTGGTTACTGATTGTTTTTCAATTTCTTTTTACCAGAGGGTCCTAAATTTAAGATTCTTCACCAAATTTGGTATGTAGGTACACTTTAACGTTGCCTAGTAATATGCAGAGTTTTACCTT
>NW_013934183.1:0-240 GCF_000517525.1 Limulus polyphemus | reverse complement strand
GGGTTTCCACTGATCTGTTATTACTAATTAAAACCAATCCACATCAAACAACTTTGAGTTTCCACTGATCTGTTATTACTAATTAAATTGATGAAAGTTGTTTGATGTGGAGAGTTTCTTTAATTAATAATAACAGATCATTGTTGGTGAAAGTTGTTTGATGTGGAGAGTTTCTTTAATTAGTAATAACAGATCATTGTTGATGAAAGTTGTTTGATGTGGAGTAGTTTTACTTTAATT
>NW_013934182.1:0-288 GCF_000517525.1 Limulus polyphemus | reverse complement strand
TATAAATAACTAGAGGATGATTATGGTGGTTATAAATTCGGTAACTAGAGTTACACTTAGGTATTCGTGCAGTTGTTGTACCAAAAAACGCTACAGATGATTATGGTGGTTACAAATTCAATAACTAGAGTTACACCTAGGTGTTCGTGGAGTTGGTGTACCAATTAACGAATTACTACATGAACACCTGGATGTAACTATAGTTACCGAATATATAACCACCATACTCATCTTTAGCGTTATTTGATACACCAACTCCACGAACACCTAGGTGTAACTCTAGTTACC
>NW_013934181.1:0-259 GCF_000517525.1 Limulus polyphemus | reverse complement strand
ATTTTGTCCCTTGTACAATAATTTTTATGAGAAAGACAAGGAAGTAGATGTTTCTAACATTTTGTCCCTTGTGCAATAATTTGTTTGAGAAAGACAAGTAGATGTTTCTAACATTTTGTCCCTTGTACAATAATTTGTTTGAGAAAGACAAGTAGATGTTTCTAACATTTTGTCCCTTGTGCAATAATTTGTTTGATTTTGTCTCTTGTACAATAATTTTTAAATTTTTAAGGAGAAAGACAAGTAGATGTTTCTAACC
>NW_013934180.1:0-358 GCF_000517525.1 Limulus polyphemus | reverse complement strand
GTATCGTTAAATCTTGTGTTTTCTAATTGACTTTACACAGTATCGTTAAATCTTGTGTCTTCTAATTGACATTAAACAAAACTGTGTACTGTCAATAAGAAGACACACGATTTAGCAATACTGTGTACTGTCAAAAAGAAGACACAAGATTTAACGATACTGTGTACTGTCAATAAGAAGACACAAAATTTAACAATACTGTGAAGTACACAGTATCTTTAAATCTTTTGTCTTCTTATTGACAGTACACAGTTTTGTTAAATGTTGTATCTTCTTATTGAAAGTACACAGTATCGTCAAATATTGGGTCTTCTTATTGACAGTACACAGTATCGTTAAATCTTGTGTCTTCTTATTG
>NW_013934179.1:0-203 GCF_000517525.1 Limulus polyphemus | reverse complement strand
TTATTACAGTATATAGGTTCCTTGTGTTGCATATGAGAAAAACACTACTTTATACTTCACTATACATTTTGTTATTATTACAGTATATAGGTTCCTTGTGTTGCATATGCGTGTGATGTGAGAAAAACACTACTTTATACTTTATTATACATCTTGTTATTATTACAGTATATAGGTTCCTTGTGTTGCATATGCGTGTGATG
>NW_013934178.1:0-201 GCF_000517525.1 Limulus polyphemus | reverse complement strand
TTTGACACTGGTAAAGGTAGTAACAAGATATTAACGACATTTAAACACTTTTGTTTAACGTTTGACTTTGACATTGGTATGTTACTTCTTGTTTAAATGTCGTTAATATCTACTGTAGTTTAATGTTGGTCTTTGACACTGGTATGTTACTACCTGTTTAAATGCCGTTAATATCTACTGTTGTTTAATGTTAGTCTTTGA
>NW_013934177.1:0-456 GCF_000517525.1 Limulus polyphemus | reverse complement strand
CAGATCTTACAACTATGGATTTCCTGTATTCCTTGTGTCTTGAATCATTGTCCGAATACTAACAGATCTTACAACTATGATTTCCTTTAAGATCTGTTCATATTGGACAATGATTCAAGACACAAAGAGTACAACTATGATTTCCTTTAATCCTTGTGTCTTTAATCATTATCCAATACTAACATATCTTACAAGTATGATTTCCTTTATTCCTTGTGTCTTGAATCATTGAAGATCTGTTCGTATTGGAATAACTCACATTTCCTGTATTCCTCGGGACAGTGATTCACGACACAAGGAATAAAGGAAATCTGAGTTATAAGATCTGTTAGTATTGGGCAATGATTCAAGACAAATACAAACAGATCTTACAAGAGTTGTAAGATCTGTTTGTATTGGATAAAGATTAAAAACACAAGGAATACAGGAAATCAGAGTGATTTCCTGTATTCCTTG
>NW_013934176.1:0-386 GCF_000517525.1 Limulus polyphemus | reverse complement strand
ATTGGCAGAGTTTATATTATTGATAAGAAATGATAGAATGTTACTGTATATTTACATATATATATTGGTAGAGTCGATAATACTGATAAGAAATGACAGAATGTTACTGTATATTTACATATATATTGGTAGAGTCGATAATATTGATAAGAAATAACATATACAGTAACATTCTATCACATATATATATTGGCAGAGTTTATATTATTGATAAGAAATGATAGAATGTTAACTGTATATGTTCATATATATTGGTAGAGATAATATTATTGATAAGAAATGATAGAATGTTACTGTATATGTTCATATATATTGGCAGAGTTTATATTATTGATAAGAAATGATAGAATGTTACTGTATATGTTCATATATATTGGTAGAGATAA
>NW_013934175.1:0-253 GCF_000517525.1 Limulus polyphemus | reverse complement strand
CAGCTGATTTGTGTGTATCAGCTGTATTTCTTACCATACTGCCAGCAAAACTGCACTGCGGAGGCCAGACGGTGTGTGTCCATCTGGCCTCTGTAGTGAAGTTTTGCTGGCAGTATGGTAAGAAATACAGCTGATACACACACCATCTGGCCTCTGTAGTGCAGTTTTGCTGGCAGTTTGGTAAGAAATACAGCTGATACACACACACCATCTGGCCTCTGCAGTGCAGTTTTGCTGGCAGTGTGGTAATAAA
>NW_013934174.1:0-304 GCF_000517525.1 Limulus polyphemus | reverse complement strand
TCTTTAGCCTTACTTGGTACAACTACTCCATGAACACTTATGTTTAACTCGAGTTACTGAATTTCTAACCACCATATTCATCTTTAGCCTTACTTGGTACAACTACTCCATGAACACCTAGGTGTAACTTTAGTTACAGAACTTATAGCCCAGCCTTACTTGGTACAACTACTCCATGAACACCTAGGTGTAACTATAGTTACAGAACTTATAACCCGCATACTCATCTTTAGCGTTATTTGGTTCAACAACTCCACGAACACTTAGGTGTAACTTTAGTTTCCAAATTTATAATCACCATACT
>NW_013934173.1:0-318 GCF_000517525.1 Limulus polyphemus | reverse complement strand
AATTCTTTATGCCTGGCCAATGTGAGAATAATCATTGTCTATAACTGTCCTGTAGCAAACACTTATAGCAAACAGGACAATGTGAGAATAATCAAAGGCATAAACAATTGTCTATAACTGTCCTGTAGCAAACACTCCAATGTGAGAATAATCACAGGCATAAACAATTGTCTATAACTGTTCTGTAGCACACAGTCCAATCTGAGAATAATCACAGGGGACAGTTATAGACATTTATTTATGCCTGTAATTATTTTCACATTGGACTGTGTGCTACAGGACAGTTATAGACAGTTATTTATGCCTGTGATTATTTTC
>NW_013934172.1:0-204 GCF_000517525.1 Limulus polyphemus | reverse complement strand
GATGATCCGTACTGTTTGTTTTAAAGGAGATATGGAAGGTTTTGCGTTTTGTACCAGTACGTCGTTCCATTTAAAGGTATGTAGGTACACTTTAACGTTGCGTAGTAATATGCAGAGTTTTACCTTCCTTACTGATTGTTTTTCGATTTAGTGAAGCTTTTGGTGTACTGCAAAGCGTATGTTGGCTTTTCTGTAAAAGAGTAA
>NW_013934171.1:0-233 GCF_000517525.1 Limulus polyphemus | reverse complement strand
GAAATGTTCAATCTAATATTAAATAATGTGGTTGATCACACACAACAAACGATAAATACAGATGTGTAAACGATGTACGAAATGTTCAATCTAATATAAAATAATGTGGTTTATCACACACAACAAACAATAAATACAGATGTGTAAACGATGTACGAAATGTTCAATCTAATATCAAATAATGTGGTTGATCACACACAACAAACGATACATACAGATGTGTAACCGACGTA
>NW_013934170.1:0-305 GCF_000517525.1 Limulus polyphemus | reverse complement strand
AGGACATGATCCAGTACCAACAACCAATAAAAATTTGTTGGTTATTGATACTGGATCATGTCTTGTGACTTTAATGTAACGAGATACGTTTAGTTTTGTTGGATGTTGGTATTGCATCACGTCCTGTGACTTTAATGTAATGAGATACGTTTAGCTAAACATATCTCGTTACATTAAAGTCACAGGACGTGATCCAATACCAACAAACTAACGTATCTCGTTACATTAAGTCACGTATCTTGTTACATTAAAGTCACAGGACGTGATCCAATACCAACAACCAACAAAACTAAACATATGTCGTT
>NW_013934169.1:0-507 GCF_000517525.1 Limulus polyphemus | reverse complement strand
AAAAGCGGACATACGCTTTCAGAAAAGCGAATAAAAGAGTAACATAAAACGACCACAAAAGACGCAAAAATGAATCCTTCTCGAAATTTTTTCAAGAACGTTCGTTGCATACTTGCGTATTTACATGCAAAATTCTAGCCTTCTATTTTGCGTAGTAATATGCAGAGTTTTACATTCCTACTGTTTGTTTTAAAGGAGTTATGGAACGTTTTGCGTTTTGTACTAGTACTTCGTTCCATTTGGACGGATCGTTAAAGTGTACCTACATACCAAATTTGGTAAATTGATGATTCTTCCTGATTGTTTTTCGATTTCTTGTTACCAGAGGGTCCTGCAGTGAAGCTTTTGGTTAAGTACACATACGCTTTCAGAAAAACCAATAAAAGAGTAACATAAAACGACCACAAAAGTCGCAAAAATGATAATAGAAGGCTAGAATTTTGCATGTAAATACGCAATTATGCAACGAACGTTCATACAAAATTTGGAGATGATCCGTTCAAATGG
>NW_013934168.1:0-295 GCF_000517525.1 Limulus polyphemus | reverse complement strand
TTAATGTCACGATACGATACGTATTTAGATATTAACGTCACGATACGATACGTATCTAGATATTAATGTCACGATACGATACGTATCTAGATATCAATGTCACGATACGATACGTATCTAGATATTAATGTCACGATACGATACGTATCTAGATATTAATGTCACGATACGATACGTATTTAGATATTAACGCACGATACGATACGTATCTAGATATTAATGTCACGATACGATACGTATCTAGATATCAATGTCACGATACGATACGTATCTAGATATTAATGTCACGATACGG
>NW_013934167.1:0-291 GCF_000517525.1 Limulus polyphemus | reverse complement strand
ATATTCATCTTTAGCGGTATTTGGTACAACAAGTCCACGAACACCTAGGTGTAACTATAGTTACCGAATTTATAACCACCATACTCATCTTTAGCGTTATTTGGTACAACAAGTCCACGAACACTAGGTGTAACTTTAACTCTAGTTACCTAATGTGTAACCCCATACTCATCTTTAGCGTTATTTGGTACAACTACTCCATGAACACATAGGTGTAACTCTAGTTACCGAATTTTTAACCACCATACTCATCTTTAGCCTTACTTGGTACAACTACTCCATGAACACCTA
>NW_013934166.1:0-246 GCF_000517525.1 Limulus polyphemus | reverse complement strand
AACTGTCTTTTTATAGTCTAAGAAGGCCGTAAGAAACACTAAAAATACCTCATTCAAAAACGAAAATATCGTTAAAATATAGTGAAAGTCATAATGGTATATTTTAATCCTTCTTAAACTATATTTTGTCGACTGTTATATCGGTCTTTTAATCTTCTTTCCACTAGATTTTGTTGACATTGATATGGGTCGTTTTAGTCAGTTTTCCACTATATTTTGTCGACTGTTATAAACGGTCTTTTAGTC
>NW_013934165.1:0-246 GCF_000517525.1 Limulus polyphemus | reverse complement strand
TCATCTTTAGCCTTACTTGGTACAACTACTCCATAAACACCTAGGTGTAACTCTAGTTACCGAATTTGTAACCACCATACGCATCTTTAGCGTTATTTGGTACAACAACTCCACGAACATCTAGGTGTAACTCTAGTTACCGAATTTGTAACCAAAGTTACTGAATGTGTAACCCATACTCATCTTTAGCGTTATTTGGTACAACTACTCCACGAACACTTAGGTGTAGCTCTAGTTACCGAATTT
>NW_013934164.1:0-206 GCF_000517525.1 Limulus polyphemus | reverse complement strand
GTCAATAAGAAAATAAAATATTTAACAATAGTGAGTACTGTCAATAAGAAGGTAAATAAGAAGACACAAGATTTAACGATACTGTGTACTATCAATAAGAAGACACAAGATTTAACGATACTGTGTACTATCAATAACAAGCCATAAGATTTAAGCAATACTGTGTACTGTCAATAAGAAGACACAAGATTTAACGATACTGTGTA
>NW_013934163.1:0-440 GCF_000517525.1 Limulus polyphemus | reverse complement strand
AAGGAAGACCAAAAGTCCGTTATAACGGTCGACAAAATATAGTGGAAAATTGACTAAAAGGACCCATATCAATGTCAACAAAATTTAGTAAAGGTCTTTTAGTCTTCTGTCCATAACAGTCGACAAAATATAGTTTAAGAAGTATTAAAAATACCAATATGAAAGTCATTAAAATCTTTCTTACACTATACAAAAAAATACACTTTGATAGCGGACTAGATATTTTCGACATTGTTATGGCTCGTTTTAGTCAGTTTTCCACTAAATTTTGTTGACTTTGAAAACGTGTTTTTAGTTTTCTTCCACTCGATTTTGTCGACTTTCATAACTGACTTTTTAAGGGTCCTTTAGTCTTCATTCCACTAGATTTTGTTGACATTGATATGGGTCGTTTTATTCAGTTTTCTATTTATAACAGTCGACAAAATATAGTTTAAGAA
>NW_013934162.1:0-843 GCF_000517525.1 Limulus polyphemus | reverse complement strand
GTTAATGGTGTTCAAAATATCAAGAATTATCCCCAACAAGTCCAGACTACTCAAACTAACCAGCACATATAACCCAACAAGTCCAGACTACTCAAACTAACCAGCACATATAATAATAGGTTGAACACAACTAAAATAATAGGTTGAACACCATTGAGATTTATCCCCAACAAGTCCAGACTACTCAAACTAACCAGCACATATAATAATAGGTTGAACACAACTAAGAATTATCCCTAAATATGTGCTGGTTAGTTTGAGTAGTCTGGACTTGTTGGGGACAATTCTGAATGGTGTTCAACCTATTATTATATGTGCTGGTTAGTTTGAGTAGTCTGGACTTGTTGGGGATAATTCTGAACGGTGTTCAACCTATATTATATGTGCTTGTTAGTTTGAGTAGTCTGGACTTTTATCCCCAACAATAATAGGTTGAACACCATTCAGAATCAAACTAACCAGCACATATGTAGTCTGGACTTGTTGGGGATAATTGTTAATGGTGTTCAACCTATTATTATATGTGCTGGTTAGTTTGAGTAGTCTGGACTTGTTGGGGATAATTCTGAACGGTGTTCAACATATTTTATATGTGTTGGTTAGTTTGTAATAATAGGTTGAACACCGGTTGAACCCCATTCAGAATTATCCCCAACAAGTCCAGACTACTCAAACTAACCAGCACATAGGGATAATTCTGAATGGTGTTCAACCTATTATTATATGTGCTGGTTAGTTTGAGTAGTCTGGACTTGTTGGGGATAATTCTGAACGGTGTTCAACCTATTATTATATGTGTTGGTTAGTTTGAGTAGTCTGGACTTGTTGGGGATAATTCTGAAT
>NW_013934161.1:0-323 GCF_000517525.1 Limulus polyphemus | reverse complement strand
TCACCATATCATACCATCTAATATCTACATACAACATAATCAATATGCATTTCACCATGTCATACCATCTAATGTCGACATACAACATATTATCAATATGCATCTCACCATGTCATACCATCTAATGTATACATACAACATACATCAATATACATCTCACCATATCATTCTACATACAACATATTATCAATATACATCTCACCATATCATACCATCTAATGTCTACATACAACATACATCAATATGCATCTCACCATATCATACCATCTAATGTCTACATACAACATACATCAATATGCATCTCACCATATCATACCATCTAA
>NW_013934160.1:0-305 GCF_000517525.1 Limulus polyphemus | reverse complement strand
GGATTAAATAGGACAAAATAGCTAGTACCGTTCTATGACCCACTGTTGACTTTAGACTGCAGCCAAAGTGTTTATTAACTCATCTATTTACAACATATCTTCATTGGTTTCCTTAAGTCTGTGTGGGTTAAATAGATCCAATAAAAATTATCGTTGGGTCCTATTTAAGCCAGTCGGTCTTAAAGCCAGTCTATTAATTAACTCATATATTTACAACATATCTACATGTGTTTGTTTAAGACCGACTTGATTAAATAGGACACAATAGCTAGTATCGTTCTCTCACCCACTGTTGACTTTAGTCT
>NW_013934159.1:0-409 GCF_000517525.1 Limulus polyphemus | reverse complement strand
AGATTAGATGGCAGCAATTCAAGAACAGCAAAAGAAACAAGAAGAACGAGAAAAGAAACAAGAAGAGAGACAACAGCAGTGGCAAGAAAACCTGCAACAGTGTCAGAAAAAGAAACAAGAAGAGAGATTACAGCAGTTGGAGGAAAAAGAAAAGAAACAAGAAGAGAGATTACAGCAGTTGTTGGAGGAAAAAGAAAAGAAACAAGAAGAGAAAAACAACTGCTGTAAGGAGGAAAAAGAAAAGAAACAAGAAGATGAGAAAAGAAACAAGACGAGAGGCTACAGCAGTGGTTGGAGAAGAAAGAAAATAAACAAGAAGAGGGACTACAGCAGTGGTTGGAGGAGAAAGAAAATGAACAACAAGAGAGACAACAGCAGAATCCTACATTAAATCCAGCACAGAGGTACC
>NW_013934158.1:0-272 GCF_000517525.1 Limulus polyphemus | reverse complement strand
CTTTATGTTGAAATATGCAGAAAATCTATTTTTTTCAAAATTTGGGAAAAACATGGGCTATAGCCTTTGGTTTTAGGTGAAAATATGAATGTTTTAGGAAAATGGAAAAAAAGTGTTTTTTTGACGCAAAATTAATAGAAAAATACCCGATAGTGCTATAGTGAGATAATGATTTTCGTCAATGCTATAATGTTTCAATTTTGTGTTTTCCGACGAAATAAAATGCTAAAAAAAAGAACTTTCGTTAACCTATAGTAGGTTGAGTTTATATG
>NW_013934157.1:0-226 GCF_000517525.1 Limulus polyphemus | reverse complement strand
TAGAATGTTTATTCTGGTCAATAATTCAACGTTCTATACTTACCGAAAATTCTAGTTATTTATCATTATTCTGGTCAATAATTAAACATTCTATACTTACCGAAATCTCTAGTTATTTATCATTATTCTGGTCAATAATTAAACATTCTATACTTACCGAAATCTCTAGTTATTTATCATTAATAATTAAACATTCTATACTTACCACCAGAATAATGATAAATAA
>NW_013934156.1:0-262 GCF_000517525.1 Limulus polyphemus | reverse complement strand
ATCAGGTTATATAGCAGCTTACTTACAACAGTGTGTGTGACCAAGGTTATATAGCAGCCAACTTACAACAGTGTGTGTGTGTGTGTGTGGCTGCTATATAACCTGATCTTACAACAGTGTGTGTGTGTGATCAGGTTATATAGCAGCCAACTTACAACAGTGTGTGTGTGATCAGGTTATATAGCAGCAACTTACAACAGTGTGTGTGATCAGGTTATATAGCAGCCAACTTACAACAGTGTGTGTGTGTGTGATCAGGTTA
>NW_013934155.1:0-295 GCF_000517525.1 Limulus polyphemus | reverse complement strand
ATTTCCTGACAGTATTCATTGTATTTTATATTAATAATTATACTAAAGATTGTTCAATTTGTTATTTTCATAGATTTCCTGACACTATTCATTGTATTTTTATATTAATAATTATATTAAAGATTGTTCAATTTGTTATTTTCATAGATTTCCTGACAGTATTCATTGTATTTTTATATTAATAATTATACTCAAGATTGTTCAATTTGTTATTTTCATAGATTTCCTGACACTATTCATTGTATTTCTATATTAATAATTATATTAAAGATTGTTCAATTTGTTATTTTCATAG
>NW_013934154.1:0-276 GCF_000517525.1 Limulus polyphemus | reverse complement strand
CTGCGTAAATAACAAGTGTTCTAGTGCAAAGTTCTTCGTAAGTAACGTCAGTACTGCATGCTATTCTAGTGTGAGGTTCCCCAAATGTTACGTCAGTGCTTCCTCCTGTTTTAGTGTGAGGTTCATAGTAAGTAACGTCCGTACTGCCTGTTGTTGTGTGAGGTTTTGCAAATGTTACGTCAGTGCTTCCTCCTGTTTTAGTGTGAGGTTCGTAGTAAGTAACGTCAGTACTGCCTGTTGTTCTGTTTTATTGCGCGGTTTGGAGTAATGTCAGTA
>NW_013934153.1:0-255 GCF_000517525.1 Limulus polyphemus | reverse complement strand
ATTGATATGGGTCGTTTTAGTAAGTTTTCAACTATATTTGGTCGACTGTTATAACGGGTCTTTTAGTCTTCCTTCCTCCTATCAAAGGCAAAAATATCTAGTCTAAGAAGGCCTAAAAAGTCAGTTATGAAAGTCGACCAAATCGAGTGGAAGAAAACTAAAAACACGTTTTCAAAGTCAAGAAAATCCAGTGGAAAACGGATAAAAAGACCCTTATCAATGTCAACAAAATATGCGGTATTTTTAGTCTTTCTT
>NW_013934152.1:0-295 GCF_000517525.1 Limulus polyphemus | reverse complement strand
CATTGTTTAATAAGGGCATGTAGAACTGCCACATTGTTTAATAAGGGCATTTACAACTGTTAAATTGTTTGATAAGGGCTTTTACAACTGTTACACTGTTTAATAAGGGCTAGTACAACTGTTACATTGTTTAATAATGGCATGTACAACTGTTATGTTACACTGTTTAATAAGGGCTATTACAACTGTTACACTGTTTAATAAAGGCTAGTACAACTGTTACATTGTTTAATAAGGGCATGTACAATTGTGTCATTATTTAATAATGGCATGTAGAACTGCCACATTGTTTAAT
>NW_013934151.1:0-289 GCF_000517525.1 Limulus polyphemus | reverse complement strand
CCAAAGAACTAATCCTACTATACATTATATACTGTATACCAAAGAACTAATCCTACTATACATTATATACTGTATACCAAAGAACTAATCATTATATAAAGTATACGAAAGAACTAATCATTATATACTGTATAATATAAAGTATACGAAAGAACTAATCATTATATACTGTATACAAAAGAACTAATCATTATATACTGTATACCAATAAATTAATTCTACTATACATTAGATACTGAATACCAAAGAACTAATCCTACTATACATTATATACTGTATACCAAAGAAC
>NW_013934150.1:0-452 GCF_000517525.1 Limulus polyphemus | reverse complement strand
CACATAAAGGTATACACCAAAGGAAAGGAAAAGGCGCAGATCCTGAAACAGTACCTGCAGGTACCATGCGTGGACATGGAGGATTTTGGATGTCCCCCTTATCGACGGATGACATGCTTCAACAGTGTTCTTGCGGGTATTGGTGATATGAGCAGGATACCTGTGTTTATACATGATTATATTGCTTATATATTGTTATACATAGTATTATCAGTTAGAACTCTTCCCGAAAGTTCTTACAAACATCTGGACCACTACTGATTACCCACTCACGTAACGCGCACACCTTCCAGTAGGTTTTCTATATATAAGAATGTGTTTAACATGTAACCTCAGCTATATATATGTAAATATGTTAATTGAGTAAGCTTAGCTGATAAAGAGAGATGGAGAGAATGAGTTGGAGCAGGAATTTTGTTACGAATAACAAAATTCTTCCTAAGAAAAGAGGG
>NW_013934149.1:0-397 GCF_000517525.1 Limulus polyphemus | reverse complement strand
GCTATAAATACCACACGCACTAGGATTCCCTCACTTGCCATAAATACCACACGTACTAGGCTTCCCTCACTTGCCATAAATACCACACGTACTAGGCTTCCCTCACTTGCCATAAATACCACACGTGGCAAGTGAGGGAAGCCTAGTACGTGTGGTATTTATGGCAAGTGAGGGAAGCCTAGTACGTGTGGTATTTGTACGTGTGGTATTTGTGTGGTATTTATGGCAAGTGAGGGAAGCCTAGACTTGCCATAAATACCACACGTATACTAGGCTTCCCTCACTTGCCATAAATACCACACATACGTAGGTCCTTCCCTCTACTTGCAATAAATACCACACGTACTAGGCTTCCCGCATTTGCTATACCACACATACAAGGCTTCCCTCACTTGCC
>NW_013934148.1:0-224 GCF_000517525.1 Limulus polyphemus | reverse complement strand
CGCTATTCAGAATGAACATCCTTTGATCGAAATTCCAATATTTATTTGGATACGATTACCTATTTTGATCGAAATTCGAATTCTGTTTTTTTCGTTCAGGTATTATAAAGAAAGAACGGCTTTAAATATAAGATTATTCAACCGAAATCACCACCATGTAACAGATCATGACGTCTATTACAAAATAAACCCCACCTTTCGGATTATGTTTACTCTGAATGAAC
>NW_013934147.1:0-636 GCF_000517525.1 Limulus polyphemus | reverse complement strand
CCAATGTACCATTAATGCCACACAATTACACATACCCAACACGTAATGTGTGGCATTAATGGTACATTGGCATCTACAGACCCGACACAGATGCCAATGTACCATTAATGCCACACATTACACATACCCAACACAGATGCCAATGTACCATTAATCATTAATGGTACATTGGCATCTATGTCGGGTCTGTGTAATGTGTGGCATTAATGGTACATTGGCATCTGTGTTGGGTATGTGTAATGTGTGGCATTAATGGTACATTGGCATCTGTGTCGGGTCTGTGTAATGTGTGGCATTAATGGTACATTGGCCACACATTACACAGACCCGACACAGATGCCAATGTATCATTAATGACACACACTACATGAACCTCGTACAGAAACCACTGTACCATTAGATGGACTTGACACATGTACAATTGTATATACTTTTTACTCTCTCTCTTTTTCTGAACTGTGACCATACCAGATAGACGTATGAATGTCAGGCCTTCTAGAAATCTCTAGCCTCGACATCAATGGATTCCACACAATGTTCGATAGCCTCAACATCAATGAATTATAAACACAAAATAAAATAATTAATAATATTACCTACACTAAACAGTCTTTTTTATTTTACAACAAATATATT
>NW_013934146.1:0-384 GCF_000517525.1 Limulus polyphemus | reverse complement strand
CAACAAAATCTAGTGGAAGGAAAACTAAAAGACCTTTATATCTGTCGACAAAATATAGTTTAAGAAGGATTAAAAATACCATTATGAAAGTCATTAAAATATAGTGTAAGAAAGACTAAAAATACCACTATCAAAGTCAAAAATTGACTTTCAAAACGTGTTTTTAGTTTTCTTCCACTCGATTTGGTCGACTTTCATAACTGACTATTTAGGCCTACTTAGAATAGATTAACAAGTTTTCAAAGTCAAAAATATCTAGTGGAAAACTTACTAAAAGGACCCTTATCAATGTCAACAAAATCTAGAGGAAGAAAGACCAAAAGTCCGTATTAACAGTCGACGAAATATACTTGAAAACTGACTAAAAAGACCCATATCAATGCC
>NW_013934145.1:0-253 GCF_000517525.1 Limulus polyphemus | reverse complement strand
GAAGAATCTTCTTATTGACAGAACACAGTATTGATAAATCCTGTATCTTCTTATTGACAGGACACATTATTGTTTTTCTTGTGTCTTCTTAATGACAGTACAAAGTATTGTAAAATCTTGTGTCTTCTTATTGACAGTACACAGTATTGTTAAATCTTGTGCACAAGATTTAAGAATACTATGTAATATCAAAAAGAAGACAAGATTTAACAATACTGTGTATTCTCAAGAAGAAGACACATGATTTAACAAT
>NW_013934144.1:0-294 GCF_000517525.1 Limulus polyphemus | reverse complement strand
AAAACGTGTAACATAATATCCTTTACTTTAAACTCATACACAGTTCGGAAGGAAAACGTGTAACATAGTACCATTTACTTTAAACTCATACACAGTTCGGAATGAAAACGTGTAACATAATACCCTTACTTTAAACTCATACACAGTTCGGAAGGAAAACGTGTAACATAATACCCGTTACTTTAAACTCATACGCAGTTCGGAAGGAAAACGTGTAACATAATACCCGTTACTTTAAACTCATACACAGTTCGGAAGGAAAACGTGTAACATAATACCCTTTACTTTAAACTC
>NW_013934143.1:0-254 GCF_000517525.1 Limulus polyphemus | reverse complement strand
ATCATCCCATTATTTATCAGTCATCTCAACATTTCAACATATGATCATTTCATTATTTAACAGTCATCTCAGTATTTATCATCTCATTATTTAACAGTCATCTCAGTATTTATCATCTCATTATTTAGATGACTGATAAATAATGAGATGATGAAATGTTGAGATGACTGATAAATAATGAGATGATAAAATATTGAGATGACTGATAAATGAGATGATAAAATGATCAGATGACTGTTCAACAATTTTCATCC
>NW_013934142.1:0-280 GCF_000517525.1 Limulus polyphemus | reverse complement strand
ATAAATACTCTTTTTCGTCGCGTCGCGTTGGTTATACTTATAGGCGTGTGGAGGCTTTCTCGAAATTTCAGTTTTACGTAACAATACTGATGCTAACACAAGCGTTTACCTACACACATATATTGTTGATTCTTACTCTCGAGAATCTTCTACAAAGGGAGTTTCGCAATACTATATTTAACACTATAAGCTATGTCAATATTTCTAAATATAAACTTAATCTAAGCAAACGTTGATATTAAAACAAGTATATAATTATAAACCCGTCACACGTACTATA
>NW_013934141.1:0-267 GCF_000517525.1 Limulus polyphemus | reverse complement strand
TTTGATAATACAGAGCCTGATATCATTTGTTTTATTTTGAATAATTGTAGCTAGATGGATGTTTGATAATACAGAGTCTGATGGTATTTGCTTTATTTTAAATAATTGTGACTAGATGGTTGTTTGGTAATACAGAATATGGTGTCATTTGCTTTGATTTTTAAATAATTTTTAGCTAGATGGATGTTTGATAATAAGGAGTATGATGTCATTTGCTTTATTTTAAATAATTGTAACTAGATGGATGTTTGATAATACAGAGCATGT
>NW_013934140.1:0-214 GCF_000517525.1 Limulus polyphemus | reverse complement strand
GAATAATTGTCTCGTATTCCTTGTTAAATATATATATAAACTTGAAGACAAGCTAAGAAAAGTTATGAACAATGGTAAGAGAGCAATGGTTGTTGGTTTTTAGAATAACTGTCTCGTATTCCTTGTTAAATATATATATAAACTTGAAGACAAGCTAAGAAAAGTTATGAACAATGGTAAGAGAGCAATGGTTGTTGGTTTTTAGAATAACTGT
>NW_013934139.1:0-306 GCF_000517525.1 Limulus polyphemus | reverse complement strand
CTCCTTTTAAAACAAACAGTAGGAAGGTAAAACTCTGCATATTACTAGGCAACGTTAAAGTGTACCTATATACCAAATTTGGTGAAGCACCAAATTTGGTATGTCTGGCCTTCTATTGTCATTTTTGCGACTTTTGTGGTCGTTTTATGTTACTCTTTTATTGTTTTTTCTGAAAGCTTATGTGTACTGCAGTGAAGCTTTTTGTTATTGATTGTTTTTCGATTTCTTGTTACCAGAGGGTCCTAAATTGATGATTCCTATGCAAAATTGTAAATACGCAAGTATGCAACGAACGTTCATATTAAA
>NW_013934138.1:0-205 GCF_000517525.1 Limulus polyphemus | reverse complement strand
ACAATATTCGACCGTTAAATCTTATGTTTTCTTACTGACAGTACACATTATCGATACTGTGTACTGTCAATAAGAAGACACAAGATTTAACGATAATGTGTACTGTCAGTAAGAAACATAAGATTTAACAATAATGTGTCCTGTCAATAAGAAGACACAAGATTTAACGATAATAGTGTACTGTCAATAAGAAGACACAAGATTT
>NW_013934137.1:0-254 GCF_000517525.1 Limulus polyphemus | reverse complement strand
GACTGATCCTGGAAAATCATATTATTTAAATAAATTTTACGTTTTATATTATTTTCTTTAGGCGTTAAAAAGTATATTTTCATGTCATCTTTACTCATCCTTTCATACGTTTAATTTTATAATACTGAAAATGTTTTGAAAAATATCGCTAGAGCTATAATTGCAACTGTAAAACGTGTAGTAATTATTCGGTGTTAACCTTGTATGATTATATGAATGCTCTATATTTATTATCGTATGTATATATATTTTTT
>NW_013934136.1:0-205 GCF_000517525.1 Limulus polyphemus | reverse complement strand
GTCAATAAGAAGACACAAGATTTAACGATACTGTGTACTGTCAATAAGAAGACACAATATTTAACGATACTGTGTACTGTCAATAAGAAGACACAAGATTTAACGATACTGTGTACTGTCAATAAGAAGACACAAGATTTAACGATAGTGTGTACACGATTTAGCAATACTGTGTACTATCTATAAAAAGACCCAAGATTTGACG
>NW_013934135.1:0-474 GCF_000517525.1 Limulus polyphemus | reverse complement strand
AGACACGTTTTCATCCTCTGTATTGTGGTGTGTTAGAAACATTTAGAATATAAGTATTGTGGTGTTAGCCACGTTTAGAGGATGAGTATTGTGGTGTGTTACACACATTTAGAGGATGAGTATTTTGGTGTTAGACACGTTTAGAGGATGAGTATTGTGGTGTGTTAGACACGTTTACAATACTCATCCTCTGGTGTGTTAGACACGTTTAGAGGATGAGTATTGTGGTGTTATAACCCTCTAAACGTGTCTAACACACACAATACTCATCCTCTAAACGTGTCTAACACACCACAATACTCATCCTCTAAACGTGTCTAACACATGAGTATTGTGGTGTGTTAGACACTTTAGAGGATGAGTATTGTTGTGTGTTAGACACATTTAGAATATAAGTATTGTGGTGTTAGCCACATTTAGAGGATGAGCATTGTGGTAGGTTAAATACATTTAGAGAATGAGTATTGTGGTGTG
>NW_013934134.1:0-226 GCF_000517525.1 Limulus polyphemus | reverse complement strand
CATCTTTAAACGGTA
The DNA here is from genome assembly GCF_000517525.1 of Limulus polyphemus. NCBI lineage: Eukaryota > Metazoa > Arthropoda > Merostomata > Xiphosura > Limulidae > Limulus > Limulus polyphemus. The sequence goes on along the minus strand of NW_013934134.1, from coordinate 211 downwards.
ATGTATCGTGGTAATGATCACTCTAACTTAAGCATCTTTAAACGGTAATATATCGTAGTAATGATCACTCTAACTTAACATCTTTACAATATAATGTCATGTTAAGTTAGAGTGATCATTACCACGACTTTACAAGATAATGTATCGTGGTAATGATCACTCTAACTTGGCATTTTTAAACGGTAATGTATAGTAGTAATGATCACTCTAA
>NW_013934133.1:0-381 GCF_000517525.1 Limulus polyphemus | reverse complement strand
AAATCTTGTGTCTTTTTATAGATAGTACACAGTATTGCTAATTCGTGTGTCTTCTTATTGACAGTACACAGTTTTGTTAAATCTTGTGTCTTCTTATTGACAGTACACACTATTGCTAAATCTTGAGTCTTCCTATTGACGGTACACAGTATTGTTTCAATAAGAAGACACAAGATTTAACAATACTGTGTACTGTCAATAAAAAACACAAGATTTAACAATACTGTGTACCGTCAATAAGAAGACTCAAGATTTACTGTGTACTGTCAATAAGAAGATACTGGATTTAACGATACTGTGTACTGTCAATAAGAAGACACAAGATTTAACGATACTGTGTACTGAAGATTTAAAAATGTTTCTTCTTATTGACAGGACACA
>NW_013934132.1:0-414 GCF_000517525.1 Limulus polyphemus | reverse complement strand
AGTAAAGGCTTTGTAATAGCAGAATGTGCTGTTTACTGGGTCAGTCAGAGTAGAATATTCTAGACCGGTGTTGCTACCTGTTGTTTAGGGCTTTGTAATAGCAGAATGTGCTGCTAAACAACAGGTAGCAACACCGGTCTAGAATATTTATTACAAAGCCTTTACTGGGTCAGTCAGAGTAGCTACCTGTTGTTTAGCAGCACATTCTGCCAACACCGGTCTAGAATATTCTACTCGACTGACCCAGTAAAGGCTTTAAACACCGGTCTAGAATATTCTACTCTGACTGACTCAGTAAAGACTTTGTAATAGCAGAGTGTGCTGCTAAACAACAGGTAGCAACACCGGTCTAGAATATTCTACTCTGACTGACCCAGTAAAGGCTTTGTAATAGTAGAATGTGCTGCTAAACAA
>NW_013934131.1:0-260 GCF_000517525.1 Limulus polyphemus | reverse complement strand
AAATCTTGTGTGTTCTTTTTGACAGTACACAGTATAGTTAAATCTTGTGTTTTCTTCTTGAAAATACACAGTATCTTTAAATTTAAGAAGACACAAGATTTAAAGTTAAATCATGTGTCTTCTTATTGACAGGACACATTATTGTTAAATCTTGTGTTTTCTTACTGACAGTACGCAGTATCGTTAAATCTTGTGTCTTCTTATTGACAGGACACATTATTGTTAAATCTTCTGTTTTCTTATTGACAGTACACAGTATC
>NW_013934130.1:0-279 GCF_000517525.1 Limulus polyphemus | reverse complement strand
AATCTCGTCCTGTGACTTTAATGTAACGAGATACGTTTAGTTTTGTTGGTTGTTGGTATTGTATCACGTCCTGTGACTTTAATGTAATGAGATACGTTTAATTTTGTTGGTAATGAATCACGTCCTGTGACTTTAATGTAACAAGATACGTTTAGTTAATGTAACAAGATACGTTTAGTTTTGTTGGTATTGAATCACGTCCTGTGACTTTAATGTAACGAGATACGTTTAGTTTTGTTGGTATTGAATCACGTCCTGTGACTTTAATGTAACGAGATA
>NW_013934129.1:0-332 GCF_000517525.1 Limulus polyphemus | reverse complement strand
ATAACCACCATTCTCATCTATAGCCTTACTTGGTACAACTACTCTATGAACACTTAGGTGTAACTCTAGTTACAGAATTTATAACCACCATACTCATCTTTAGCCTTACTTGGTACACTACTCCATGAACAATTTGGTGTAACTCTAGTTACTTTAAACTCGAGTTAAACCTAGGTGTTCATGGTGCAGTTGTAAAAAGTAAGGCTAAAGACGAGTATGTTGGTTATAAAACTGAATTTATAACCAACCTTTTCGTCTTTAGCCTTACTTGGTACAACTACTCCATGAACACCTAGGTGTAACTCTAGTTACCGAATTTCTAACCACCATAG
>NW_013934128.1:0-276 GCF_000517525.1 Limulus polyphemus | reverse complement strand
GATTCACACTAAAACATGGTACACTGAGCTTACCTCATTTTGGATAGGAGTCAGTCTACAAGTGACCAATGTTTTAGTGTGAATCGGTACACTGAGCTTACCTCATTTTGGATAGGAGTCGGTCTACAAGTGACCAGATTCACACTAAAAGATAGTACACCGAGCTTACCTCATTTTGGATAGGAGTCGGTCTACAAGTGACCAGATTCACACTAAAAGATAGTACACCGAGCTTACCTCATTTTGGATAGGAGTCAGTCTACAAGTGACCAGATT
>NW_013934127.1:0-203 GCF_000517525.1 Limulus polyphemus | reverse complement strand
ACATTGATAAACTGTTTGGCAGCATGAAAGCAAGGTATAATACTTTGTGTAAAACAAGGGGCTCACTAATACAGAATAATATTCCACAACTACACATTGATAAACTGTTTGGCAGCATGAAAGCAAGGCATAATACTTTGTGTAAAACAAGGGGCTCACTAATACAGGATAATATTCCACAACTACACATTGATAAACTGTTT
>NW_013934126.1:0-226 GCF_000517525.1 Limulus polyphemus | reverse complement strand
CACCAGAGCTCAAATTACTTCCTCTCGACTAACATCTATTGCTATTATCTTGTTTAACAAAACAGGTGAATTAGATAGCTGCAACACCAGAGCTCATAAACAAGATAATAAGCAATAGATGTTAGTCGAAAGGAAGTAATTACAAAACAGGTGAATTAGATAGCTGCAACACCAGAGCTCATAAACAAGATAATACGCAATAGATGTTAGTCGAGAGGAAGTAATT
>NW_013934125.1:0-290 GCF_000517525.1 Limulus polyphemus | reverse complement strand
GTAACAAGTGAATACAATTGTTATGTAAAATACGGTTATAATTACAACAGAATGCTAAACTTCAATACATCATAAGGTCATAAAGACCCCGATGACCTTAAGATGTATTGTACAATGACATGCTGTTGTAATTAGAACAGTATTTTATGTAACAAGTGAATACACTGGTCTTTATGACCTCATGAAGTAATATACTATGACATGCTGTTGTAATTATAATTTTGTTTTACATAACAAGTGAATACACGGGGTCTTTATGACCTTATGATGTATTGAAGTTTGGCATGCTA
>NW_013934124.1:0-417 GCF_000517525.1 Limulus polyphemus | reverse complement strand
TTTATTAAAGCCAGTGATAACATCATCTGGGGGCTTTAATAAAACGTATTAACATTACTTTCTTATTACAAGTAACCAGTGATAACATCATCTGGTTACTTGTAATAAGAAAGTAATGTTAATACGTTTTATTAAAGCCAGTGATAACATCTGGTTACTTGTAATAAGAAAGTAATGTTAATACGTTTTATTAAAGTCAGTGACATCATCTGGTTACTTGTAATAAGAAAGTAATGTTAATACGTTTTATTAAAGCCAGTGATTACTTGTAATAAGAGAGTAATGTTAATACATTTTATTAAAGTCAGGGATAACATCATCTGGTTACTTGTAATAAGAAAGTAATGTTAATACGTTTTATTAAAGCCAGTAATAACATCATCTGGTTACTTGTAATAAGAAAGTAATGTTAATACA
>NW_013934123.1:0-300 GCF_000517525.1 Limulus polyphemus | reverse complement strand
AATAACTACTATTAACTAAATGTTGGTTTAATAACTATTATTAACTACATATTGGTCTAATAACTATTATTAACTACATGTTGGTCTAATAATTACTATTAACTAAATGATGGTCTAATAACCAATATTAACTAAATGTTGGTGTAATAACTATTATTTAATTAATAGTTATTAAACCAACATTTAGTTAATAGTAGTTATTAGACCAACATGTAGTTAATATTAGTTATTAGACCAACATTTAGTTCTAAATTTTGGTCTAATAACTATTATTAACTACATGTTGGTCTAATAACTATT
>NW_013934122.1:0-210 GCF_000517525.1 Limulus polyphemus | reverse complement strand
TTCTTGTTGTTTTTTTTCACAGTTCATCTTAGTTTGTTCTTTAATTTAGAATCCCCAGAATTGAATGAAAAGTCTTCTGGAGTAGTGACTTGGAAAAACAAAAGACAGAAGATATCAAAATCGATTTAAAATACGTCATCAACTGTTAAATTATGAGAAATAGTACAGGAAGGACTTTCAATTATGGGGAATATATTTTCTAAATGTTTT
>NW_013934121.1:0-291 GCF_000517525.1 Limulus polyphemus | reverse complement strand
AGTACTGATCAAGTAAGTAGTAAATGTACGACTCTTGTTCTCTGTTATATTAATAAGTACCTGACTAGACCAGGTACTTATTAATATAACAGAGAACAAGAGTCGTACATTTACTACTTACTTGATCAGTACTACTAGACAGTACTGATCAAGTAAGAAATAAATGCATGACTCTAGTTTTTTTGTTTTTTAAACAGTTGTCCAGACAGTACTGATCAAGTAAGAAGTAAATGCATGACTCTTGTTTTTTGTTTTTTTAAGCACCTGTCTAGAGAGTACTGATCAAGTAAG
>NW_013934120.1:0-652 GCF_000517525.1 Limulus polyphemus | reverse complement strand
AGACTTGGTACAGATGTTCAGGAAAATAACCAAGTCTAAACGACTAGAATGTAACAAACAGGTTTTCAAGAAAATGCCAGTTTCCAGTCATTTAGACTGAATACAGATTTTCAAGAAAATAATGTTACATTCTAGTCGTTTAGACTTGGTACAGGTGTTCAGGAAAATAATGTCACATTCTAGTCGTTAAGACTAGGTACAGGTTTTCAAGAAAATGCCAGTTTCCAGTCATTTAGACTGAATACAGATTTTCAAGAAAATAACCAAGTCTAAACGACTAGAATGTAACATACAGGTGTTCAGGAAAATAATGTCACATTCTAGTCGTTAAGACTTGGAACAGGTTTTCAAGAAAATGTCAGTTTCCAGTCGTTTAGACTGAATACAGATTTTCAAGAAAATAATGTTACATTCTAGTCGTTTTTTCAAGAAAATAACCAAGTCTAAACGACTAGAATGTAACACCTGAACATCTGTAAAAATAATGTCACATTCTATTCGTTAAGACTTGGTACAGATGTTCAGGAAAATATTGTCACATTCTATTGGTTTAGACTTGGTACAGGTTTTCAGGAAAATAATGCCCCATTCTAGTCGTTTAGACTTGGTACAGATGTTCAGGAAAATAATGTCTCATTCTATTCGTTAAGAC
>NW_013934119.1:0-288 GCF_000517525.1 Limulus polyphemus | reverse complement strand
CGTGATCGCTTTATGTTTCTCTTTTATTGGCTTGCCTAAAGGCGTTTGTTTACTGAACTGAAGGTTTTGGTTACTGATTGTTTCTCGATTTCTTGTTACCAGAGGGTCCTGAATTGATAGTTCTTATCGAAAGCTGAATTGATAGTTCTTCTCCAATTTTGGCATGTAGGTACTATTTATCGTTGAGCAATTACATGCATAGTTTCACCTTCCTACTATTCGTTTTAAGGGAGTTATGGAAGGTTTTGCGTTTTGTACCGGTACTTCGTCCCATTTAGACGAATCTTC
>NW_013934118.1:0-327 GCF_000517525.1 Limulus polyphemus | reverse complement strand
ATGAAGAGTTGAAACAGATCTAACGGCACAGTAAAGTCCAAGCATGAAGTGTTGAAGCAGATCTAACAGCACAGTAAAGCCCAAGGATGGAGTGTTGAAGCAGATCTAATGGCACAGTAAAGTCCAAGCATGAAGTGTTGAAGCAGATCTGACAGCACAGTAAAGCCCAAGGATGGGAAGTGTTGAAGCAGATCTAACGGCACAGTAAAGCCCAAGGATGAAGTGTTGAAGCAGATCTAACGGCACAGTAAAGCCCAATGTTGAAGTGTTGAAGCAGATCTAACAGCACAGTAAAGCCCAAGCATGAAGTGTTGAAGCAGATCTAAC
>NW_013934117.1:0-443 GCF_000517525.1 Limulus polyphemus | reverse complement strand
ATGCATAAATATACAGGTAGAGATGATGTCTAGTATCTACCTGTATATTTATGCATACTAGACATCTGTACCTGTATATTTATGCATACTAGACATTATCTCTACCTGTATATTTATGCATACTAGACAGCATCTCTACATGTATACTTATGCATGCTAGACATCGTCTCTACCTGTTTATTTATGCATGCTGCATAAATATACAGGTAGAGATGATGTCTAGTATGCATAAATATACAGGTAGAGCATACTAGACATCATAAATATACAGGTAGAGATGTCTAGCAAGCATGCATAAATAAACAGGTAGAGACGATGTCTAGCATGCATAAGTATACATGTAGAGATGCTGTCTAGTATGCATAAATATACAGGTAGAGATAATGTCTAGTATGCATAAATATACAGGTACAGATGTCTAGTATGCATAAATATACAGGTAG
>NW_013934116.1:0-280 GCF_000517525.1 Limulus polyphemus | reverse complement strand
ACACTGGTTAATGTACGTGACCCACAGTCGTATTTTATACACCTCAACAATATACACTCGTATTAACAATTGTTTCTACAGTTGGGTTTAATTACCAGCAGTAGTTATCTTCCAGTTAAAGCTTATTAGCTTAAGATTACACACTGGTTAATGTACGTGACCCACAGTCGTATTTTATACACCTCAACAATATACACTCGTATTAACAATTGTTTCTACAGTTGGGTTTAATTACCAGCAGTAGTTATCTTCCAGTTAAGGCTTATTAGCTTAAGATTAC
>NW_013934115.1:0-397 GCF_000517525.1 Limulus polyphemus | reverse complement strand
TCAAGATTTAACGATACTGTGTACTATCATAACAAGTCATAAGATTTAATGATACTGTGTACTATCAATAACAAGCCAAAAGATTTAACGATACTGTGTATTGTCAATAAAAAGACACAAGATTTAACAATACTGTGTCCTGTCAATAAGAAGATTCCTTTATCTTCTTATTGACAGAACACAGTATTGTTAAATCTTGTGTCTTCTTATTTACAGTACACAGTATTGATAAATCCTGTATCTTCTTATTGACAGGACACAGTATTGTTAAATCTTGTGTTTTCTAATGTCAATAAGAAAACACAAGATTTAACAATACTGTGTCCTGTCAATAAGAAGATACAGGATTTATCAATACTGTGTACTGTCAATAAGAAGACATAAGATTTAACAATAA
>NW_013934114.1:0-375 GCF_000517525.1 Limulus polyphemus | reverse complement strand
CTTGTTATTGATAGCCTGTCAATTAGAAGATACAGGATTTATCAATACTGTGTCCTGTCAATAAGAAGATACAGGATTTATCAATACTGTGTACTGTCAATAAGACGACACAAGATTTAACGATACTGTGTACTATCATAACAAGTCATAAGATTTAATGATACTGTGTAAAGAGACAAGATTTAACAATACTGTGTATTGTCAATAAGGATTTAACGATACTGTGTTTGTGTCTTCTTATTGACAGGACACAGTATTGTTAAATCTTGTCTCTTCTTATTGACAGTACACAGTATCGTTAAATCTTGTGTCTTCTTATTGACAGTAAACAGTATTGATAAATCATGTATCTATTTATTGACAGGACTCAGTATT
>NW_013934113.1:0-285 GCF_000517525.1 Limulus polyphemus | reverse complement strand
TGCTCATCCTCTAAATGTGGCTAACACCACAATACTTATATTCTAAATGTGTCTAACACACAACAATACTCATCCTATAAACGTTTCTAACACACCACAATACTCATCCTCTAAAAGTGTCCTAACACACCACAATACTCATCCTCTAAACGTGTCTCCACAATACTCACCGTTTAAATGTTTCTAACATACCACAATACCCATCCTCTAAAAGTGTCTAACACACCACAATACTCATCCTCTAAACGTGTCTAACACACCACAATACTCATCCTCTAAACGTGT
>NW_013934112.1:0-248 GCF_000517525.1 Limulus polyphemus | reverse complement strand
AGTATCGTTAAATCTTTGTCAATAAGAAGACACTACTGTGAATAAGAAGACACATGATTTAACGATACTGTGTACTCACAGTATCGTTAAATCTTCGGTCTTTTTGTAGATAGTACACAGTATTGCTAAATCGAGTGTCTTCCTATTGAGAGTACACAGTATTGTTAAATCTTGAGTCTTATTATTGACAGTACACAGTATTGTTAAATCTTGAGTCTTATTATTGACAGTACAGAGTATTGTTAAAT
>NW_013934111.1:0-285 GCF_000517525.1 Limulus polyphemus | reverse complement strand
AAAAGCCTGACAGTTATAGATAGGACAGTCTCGGCGTTTCCCAGATACTTAGAGGGTCAGATAAACTGTGACAGTTATAGATAGGACAGTCTCTGCTTTTCTCACATACTTAGAGGGTCAGATAAACTGAAAAGCTGAAACTCTCCTATCTATAACTGTCATAGTTTATCTGACTCTCTAAGTATGTGAGAAAAGCCGAGACTGTCCTATCTATAACTGTCACAGTTTATCTGACCCTCTAAGTATGTGAGAAAAGCCGAGACTGTCCTATTTATAACTGTCACA
>NW_013934110.1:0-394 GCF_000517525.1 Limulus polyphemus | reverse complement strand
ACGGGCTTTATGTAAAAAGAAACATTGTAACTAAAATCACACTTCCGTTACTTGTCTAATGAACGTAATAAAACAAGTTTACATAAAGCCCGTACAACCACATGTAGTCACAGAAACATTGTAACTAAAATCACACTACCGTTACTTGTCTAATGAACGTAATAAAACAAAACAACCACATTTACATAAAGCCCGTAAGGTAACTAAAATCACACTACCGTTACTTGTCTAATGAACGTAATAAAACTCACAGAAACATTCTACATGTGGTTGTACGGGCTTTATGTAAACTTGTTTTATTACGTTCATTAGACAAGTAACGGTAGTGTGATTTTAGTTACAATGTTTCTGTGACTCTACATGTGGTTGTACGGGTTTAATGTAAACTTGTTTT
>NW_013934109.1:0-202 GCF_000517525.1 Limulus polyphemus | reverse complement strand
GGCACAAGATTTTACGATACGTATCGTAAAATCTTGTGTCTTCTTATTGACAGGACACATTATTGTTAAATCTTGTGTTTTCTTACTGACAGTACACATTATCGTTGAATATTGTGTCTTCTTATTGACAGTACACAGTATCGTTAAATCTTATGTCTTCTTATTGACAGTACAAACAGTACACATCAATAAGAAGACTCAA
>NW_013934108.1:0-227 GCF_000517525.1 Limulus polyphemus | reverse complement strand
CATTGTTCATCTAACCATTAGTCAATACCAAACATTGTTCATCTAACCATTAGCCAATACCAAACATTGTTTATCTAAAAGGGTTAGATGATTAATGGTAGATATTGGCTAAAGGTTCAATAAACAATGTTTGGTATTGACTAATGATTAGACAAACAATGTTTGTTACTGGCTAATGAGCCAATATCTACCATTAATCATCTAACCCTTAGCCAATACCAAACATT
>NW_013934107.1:0-322 GCF_000517525.1 Limulus polyphemus | reverse complement strand
GGAAATCTTGTGTCTTACATTACACAGTATCGTTCAATAACAAGACACAAGATTTAACTATACTGTGTACTGTCAATAAGAAGACACAAGATTTAACGATACTGTGTACTGTCAATATTGACAGTACACAGTATCGTTAAATCTTGTGTCTTCTTATTGACAGGACACATTATTGTTAAATCTTGTGTTTCTTACTGACAGTACACATTATCGTTGAATATTGTTTATTCTTATTGACAGTACACAGTATCGTTAAATCTTGTGTCTTCTTAAGAAGACACAAGATACAGTATCGTTAAAGTACTGTCAATAAAAGACACAA
>NW_013934106.1:0-214 GCF_000517525.1 Limulus polyphemus | reverse complement strand
TTTGGTACAACAACTCCTCGAATACCTAGGTGTAACTCTAGTTACCGAATTTATAACCTTAGCCTTACTGGTACAACTACTCCACGAATACCAAGGTGTAACTCTAGTTACCTAATTTATAACCACCATACTCATCGTTACCCTTACTTGGTACAACAACTCCACGAACACCTAGGTGTTATTCTTGTTACCGAATTTATAACCACCATACTAA
>NW_013934105.1:0-277 GCF_000517525.1 Limulus polyphemus | reverse complement strand
TAGGGAGTGAAATTAAAAACTACTTTATTCTCACACAATCACATAATGAATATTGATCAGTAAATAAAGTATTTTATTATCATTTATATTATATAAATAATGTACTTAAAGGATCAACATATCAACATATATTGACTATGAGGTTGATTCAATTTGACATACATTATTTATATAATATAAATGATAATAAAATACTTTATGTATTAATCAATATACATTATGTGATGGTGTGAGGATAAATAATTTTTAATTTCACTCCAACTGAAACTAATTTTGA
>NW_013934104.1:0-204 GCF_000517525.1 Limulus polyphemus | reverse complement strand
TTCTTAATGTTTGGTATTGGCTAATGGTTGCCTAATGGTTAGATGAACACGACAACTATTATAATCTAACCATTAGCCAATACCAAACATTGTTCATCTAACCATTAGCCAGTAACAAACATTGTTTGTCTAATCATTAGTCAATACCAAATATTGTTTATTGAACCTTTAGCCAATATCTGCCATTAATCATCTAACCCTTAG
>NW_013934103.1:0-218 GCF_000517525.1 Limulus polyphemus | reverse complement strand
CTAGCAGATGTAATGTCATTAGACAAAGGTACGTATGGAAATACTATGGTTAATGTTAATAAAATTAAACGTAGGTTTCTAGCAGATGTAATGTCATTAGACAAAGGTACGTATGGAAATACTGTAGTTAATGTTAATAGAATTAAACGTAGGTTTCTAGCAGATGTAATGTCATTAGACAAAGGTACGTATGGAAATACTATAGTTAATGTTAATAA
>NW_013934102.1:0-309 GCF_000517525.1 Limulus polyphemus | reverse complement strand
TTTCAATGTTGTTATTTTTTTGTCTTCAATTATATTGTCTTCAATTATATTATAAACAAAGAAGAGCTTTAAGAATATTATCATTCAAACAAAACTCCAACATATAAAAGGCCGCTATAGTGGTTATTTCATCGGAATCTGGAAAATTGAGACATTATAGCATTGACGAAAAATATTATATCACTATAAAATCTAAAAAAAATTGAACTTTCGCTAACCCAGAGTAAAAACAATCCAAAAGGTGGAGTTTATTTGATAAAAATACGTCATATATTTTTCTATTAATTTTGCGTCAAAAAAACCTTTTTT
>NW_013934101.1:0-218 GCF_000517525.1 Limulus polyphemus | reverse complement strand
AAGTTGTCGTTACTTTCTAAGTGGTTAAAATATGTTTAACAACTTTGTGTCTTGCACTGTAGGTAAAGTTGTCGTTACTTTCTAAGTTGTTAAAATATGTTTAACAACTTTATGTCTTGCACTGTAGATAAAGTTGTCGTTACTTTCTATGTTGTTAAAATATGTTTAACAACTTTGTGTCTTGCACTGTAGATAAAGTTGTCGTTACTTTCTAAGTT
>NW_013934100.1:0-200 GCF_000517525.1 Limulus polyphemus | reverse complement strand
AAGGTAAAACTCTGCATATTACTACGCAAGTGGTCGTTTTATGTTACTCTTTTATTCGCTTTTCTGAAAGCGTATGTGTACTGCAGGGAAGCTTTTGGTTACTGATTGTTTTTCGATTCTTGTTACCAGAGGGTCCTAAATTGATGATTCTTCACCAAATTTGGTATGTAGGTACACTTTAACGACAACTAAAAGCTTCA
>NW_013934099.1:0-237 GCF_000517525.1 Limulus polyphemus | reverse complement strand
CTCTAGTTATCGAATTTACAACCACTATACTCATCTTTAGCCTTACTTGGTACAACTACTCCATGAACACCTAGGTGTGACCTACTCCATGAACACCTTGATGTAACTATAGTTACCGTATTTATAACCACCATACTCATCTTTAGCGTTATTTGGTACAACAGCTCAACGAACACCAAGGTGTAACTCTAGTTACCGAATTTATAACAACCATACTAATCTTTAGCTCTACTTGGT
>NW_013934098.1:0-215 GCF_000517525.1 Limulus polyphemus | reverse complement strand
TAAGTGTTAATGGAGTAGTTTTACCAAATAACGCTAAAGATGAATATGGTGGTTATAAATAACTAGAGTTACACCTAGGTATTCGTGGAGTTGTTGTACCAAATAACGCTACAGATGAGAATGGGGGTTATTAATTAGGTAACTAGAGTTACACCTATGTGTTCATGGAGTAGTTGTACCAAGTTAAGGTTAAAGATGAGTATGATGGTTATAAA
>NW_013934097.1:0-216 GCF_000517525.1 Limulus polyphemus | reverse complement strand
CGAATTTATAACCACCAGGTTTTAAATTCTGTAACTAGAGCTACACCTAGGTGTTCGTGGAGTTGTTGTACAAAATAACGCTACAGATGAGTGTGGTGGTTACAAATTCGGTAACTAGAGTTACACCTAGGTGTTCGTGTAGTTCTTGTACCAAATAACGCTAACGATGAGTAGTTATTCGGTACAACAACTCCACGAACACCTAGGTGTAACTCT
>NW_013934096.1:0-261 GCF_000517525.1 Limulus polyphemus | reverse complement strand
TTGACAGTACACAGTATCGTTAAATCTTGTGTCTTCTTATTGACAGTACACAGTATATTTAAATCTTGTGTCTTCTTATCGGATTTAACAATACTGTGTACTGTTTAGTGTCTTCTTATTGACAGTACACACTATCGTTAAATCTTGTGTCTTCTTATTGACAGTACACAGTATCTTTAAATCTTTTGGCTTGTTAGTGATAGTACACAGTATTTTTAATTCTTGTGGCTTGTTAGTGATAGTACACAGTTTTTGTTATAT
>NW_013934095.1:0-338 GCF_000517525.1 Limulus polyphemus | reverse complement strand
TTAATATACGACTATAGAATGTACTGATACATTCCTGGAAATGTATTAATACACGACTATAGAATGTACTGATACATTCCTGGAAATGTATTAATATACGACTATAGAATGTACTGATACATTCCTGGAAATGTATTAATATACGACTTTAGAATGCCAGGAATGTATCAGTACATTCTAAAGTCGTATATTAATACATTTCCAGGAATGTATCAGTACATTCTAAAGTCGTATATTAATACATTTCTAGGATGTATCAGTACATTCTAAAGTCGTGTATTAATACATTTCCAGGAATGTATCAGTAAAATGTATTAATATACGACTTTAGAATGTAC
>NW_013934094.1:0-383 GCF_000517525.1 Limulus polyphemus | reverse complement strand
CATAAAACCAAGGTGTAACTATAGTCAGCGAATATATATCCACCATACTCATTTTTAGCCTTACTTGGTACAACTACGCCATAAACACCGAGGTGTAACTATAGTTACCGAATTCATAACTATAGTTATACCTAGCTGTTCATGGAGTAGTTGTACCAAGTAAGGATAAAGATGAGTATGGTGGTTATAAATTCGGTAACTAGAGTTACAACTAAGTGTTCATGGAGAGCCTTACTTGGTACAACTACTCCATGAACACCTAGGTGTAACTCTAATTACCGAATTTATAACCACCATACTCATCTTATGCCTTACTTGGTACAAATACTCCATAAAAACCTAGGTGTAACGATAGTCACCGAATATGTATCCACAATACTCAT
>NW_013934093.1:0-387 GCF_000517525.1 Limulus polyphemus | reverse complement strand
TTGTGTCCCAATAAGAAACCACAAGATTTAACAATAATGTGTCCTTCAGTAAGAAATCGATAATGTGTACTGTTGAATATTTAAGAAGACACGTACTGTCAAAACGATACTGGAATATTGTGTCTTCTTTATGACAGTACACAGTATCGTTAAATCTAGTGTCTTCTTATTGACAGTACACAGTATTTTAAATCTTGTGTCTTTTTATTGACAGTACACAGTATCGTTAAATCTTGTGTCTTCTTACTGACAGTACACAGTATTTATAATAGTATTGTTATATCTTGTGTCTTCTTATTGAAAGTACACAATATCGTGAAATCTTGTGTCTTCTTATTGACAGTACACAGTATCGTTAAATCTTGTGTTTTCTACTGACAGTACACA
>NW_013934092.1:0-203 GCF_000517525.1 Limulus polyphemus | reverse complement strand
ACAGTAAAGGTGAGTACTATATGCATTAAAGGCGAGTACTATATTCAGTAAAGGCAAGGCGAGTACTATATACAGTAAAGGCGAGTACTATATACAGTAAAGGCAAGGCGAGTACTATATACAGTAAAGGCAAGGCGAGTATTATATACAGTAAAGGCGAGTACTATATACAGTAAAGGCAAGGCGAGTATTATATACAGTAA
>NW_013934091.1:0-298 GCF_000517525.1 Limulus polyphemus | reverse complement strand
AATCGTATGTCTTCCTATTGACAGTACACAGTTTTGTTAAATCTTGCGTTTTCTTATTGACAGTATACAGTATCGTTAAATCTTGTGTCTTCTTTTTGACCCACTGTGTACATCGTTAAATCTTGTGTCTTCTTGTTGACAAGTACACAGTATCGTTAAATACTTGTGTATTCTTATTGACAGTACACAGCTATCGTTAAATCTTGTGTCTTTTTATTGATAGTACACAGTATTGTTAAATCTTGTGTGTTTTATTGACAGTACATAGTATTGTTAAATCTTGTGTCTTCTTAGTTAC
>NW_013934090.1:0-243 GCF_000517525.1 Limulus polyphemus | reverse complement strand
CTGTATCTGTTATAATGACAAAACCGTAATGTAATAATCAGAAGACTGTATCTGTTATAATCACAAAAACAGATACAGACCTCTGATTAATCTGTTATAATCACAAAACCGTAAAGTAATAATCAGAAGACTGTATCTGTTATAATGACAAAACCGTATTGTAATAACCAGAAGACTGTATCTGTTATAATGACAAAACCGTATTGTAATAATCAGAAGACTATCTGTTATAATGACAAAACT
>NW_013934089.1:0-283 GCF_000517525.1 Limulus polyphemus | reverse complement strand
TATATACTGTTTTGTTTAATTTTTTCATTTAAACAGGTAGTAACATACCAGTGTCAAAGCCAACATTAAACAACAGTATATATTAACGACACGTAGTAACATACCAGTGTTAAAGGGCAACATTAAACAACAGTTTATATTAACGACATTCAAACAGGTAGTAACATACCAATGTCAAAGGCCAACATTAAACAACAGTAGATATTAACAACATTTAAACAGGTAGTAACATACCAATGTCAAAGAAACGACATTTAAACAGTAGATATTTTGTTTAATGTTA
>NW_013934088.1:0-214 GCF_000517525.1 Limulus polyphemus | reverse complement strand
AAAACTTAGTAAAGTATGTTGGACTTTTGGGTAATAATGGAACTAATAAACTTATAAAGTATGTTGGACTTTTAGCAATAATAGAACTAATAAACTCATAAAGTATGTTGGAGTTTTAGCAATAATGGAACTACTAAACTTGTGAAGTATGTTGGACTTTTAGCAATAATAGAACTAATAAATTTTTTGGAGTTTTAGCAATAATGGAACTAAT
>NW_013934087.1:0-332 GCF_000517525.1 Limulus polyphemus | reverse complement strand
TGTTGATTTTTATAAATTAAAACATAAAAAACAACAGTTAGGTTCCTTTGCTATTATACAATGGGAAGAAGAGCCATTAAAATATAAAAATCAACAGTTAGGTTCCTTTGCTATTATACAATGGGAAGAAGAACCATTTTAATGGCCCTTCTTTTCCTTTGCTATTATACAATGGGCCTAACTGTGATTTTTATATTTTAATCGCTCTTCTTCCCATTGTATAATAGCAGAGTAACCTAACTGTTGATTTTTATATTTTAATGGCTCTTCTTCCCATTGTATAATAGCAGTTGGAACCCAACTGTGATTTTTATATTTTAATGGTTCTTCTT
>NW_013934086.1:0-354 GCF_000517525.1 Limulus polyphemus | reverse complement strand
CTGTTAGAAGTACAATTACTTAAATTGCACCATGACAATTGTTGTTGTTCAAATTAGCCTATATAAATAGTATTCAAATATAAAGAAAAAGAAGAAACAAAACACGTAGAACGAATAGTAAATATTGAAAACGATATAGAAAAAATCTAAACAGATAAAACAACATTAACGAGAAAAGAGATAAAGCAAGAAATCACATAAAGAGCAATATATAATAGTAGAAACATCTTGAAATAATGCAGAAACCACAAAAGAGTTAAGTAAGTTTAAGAAACTCGGGTGTCTTTATCAAAAAGATTCCATACCGACGTAATTCTTCAAGCGCTTGTATAGTGGGAATATGCAGCGAATGAT
>NW_013934085.1:0-266 GCF_000517525.1 Limulus polyphemus | reverse complement strand
TGTACAACTGTAACCGTTGTTGAGAGTGTGTATCCTTCCATACAGGAACATTCATATACACCAACATCTAAAAATATCCGTTCTTACCTGTACAACTGTAGCCGTTGTTGGAGAGTGTGTACCCTTCCATACAAGAACATTCATATACACCGACATGTAAAAATATCCGTTCTTACCTGTACAACTGTAGCCGTTGTTAGAGAGTGTGTACCCTTCCATACAGGAACATTCATATACACCAACATGTAAAAATATCCGTTCTTACC
>NW_013934084.1:0-277 GCF_000517525.1 Limulus polyphemus | reverse complement strand
AAAGTTCAAAAATATCTAGTCTAAGAAGACCTAAAAAGTCAGTTATGAAAGTCGACCAAATCGAGTGGAAGTTTACTTTGAAAACGTGTTTTTAGTTTTAGATTTTCGTCCGTTTTCCACTTAAAAGGAACCTTATCAATGTCAACAAAATCTGGAGGAAGGAAGACTAAAAGACCGTTATAACAGTCGGCAAAATATAGTGGAAAACTAACTAAAACGACCCATATCAATGTCAACAAAATCTTGTGGAAGGAAGACTAAAAGACCGTTATAACAG
>NW_013934083.1:0-249 GCF_000517525.1 Limulus polyphemus | reverse complement strand
AATGATTAGACAAACAATGTTTGTTACTGGCTAATGGTTAGATGAACAATGTTTGGTATTTGCTAATGGTTAGATGAACAATTTTGGTATTGACAATGTTTGTTATTGGCTAATGGTTAGTTGAACAGTGTTTGGTATTGCCTAATGGTTAGATGAACAATGTTTGGTATTGGCTAATGGTTAGATGAACAATGTTTGGTATTGACTAATCGTTAGATGAACAATGTTAGGTATTGGCTAATGGTTAGA
>NW_013934082.1:0-292 GCF_000517525.1 Limulus polyphemus | reverse complement strand
AAGAACTAGCTTCACTTCGACTGTTAGTTAGTCACAATAAAAGAAGTAGCTTCACATTGACTCTTAGTTAGTCACAATAAAAGAAGTAGCTTCACATATACTCTTAGTTAGTCACAATAAAAGAAGTAGCTTCACATCGACTCTTAGTTAGTCACAATAAAAGAAGTAGCTTCACATCTACTCTTAGTTAGTCACAATAAAAGAAATAGCTTCACATATACTCTTAGTTAGTCACAATAGAAGAAGTAGCTTCACATCGACTGTTAGTTAGTCACAATAAAAGAAGTAGCTT
>NW_013934081.1:0-372 GCF_000517525.1 Limulus polyphemus | reverse complement strand
TTGCTCTGTTATAGATTTCTTGCTATCAGAGGGTTTCTAAATTGATATACTGTGGAACGAACTAGTGAATATACATAGCAAAAAGGTTAAGATCCCGGCGAACGTTAATAAAAAAATTCATAAAGATTCATGTAAATGGGACTAAGTACAGGTACAAAACGCAAAACCTTCAATAACTCCCTTAAAACGCATCGTAGGAAGTTGTAACTTCGCATGCATTTTTGCGCGTTTACATAAAAAATTCTAGATTATTTTTTTCAGTTTTACGATTTTTGTGGTCGTTTTATGTTACTCTTTTTATGGCTTCTTGAAATCGTATGTGTACTGCACTGAAGCTTTTTGTTACCGATTGTTTCTCGATTTCTTGTTACC
>NW_013934080.1:0-228 GCF_000517525.1 Limulus polyphemus | reverse complement strand
TTATTGACCCAAGATTTAACGATACTCTATACTGTCAATAAGAAGACACAAGATTTAACTATACTCTGTACTTGCTTTTTTGACAGTACACAGTATCGTTAAATCTTGTGTCTTCTTATTGACAGGACACATTATTGTTAAATATTGTGTTTTCTTACTGACAGTACACATTATCGTTAAATCTTGTGTCTTCTTATTGACAGTACACAGTATCGTTAAATCTTGTGT
>NW_013934079.1:0-402 GCF_000517525.1 Limulus polyphemus | reverse complement strand
TAGCCTTCTATTATCTATTTTTGCAACTTTTGTGGTCGTTTTATGTTACTTCTTTTATTGGAATCAGTAACCAAAAGCTTCACTGCAGTACACATACGCTTTCAGAAAGCCAATAAAAGAGTAACATAAAACGACCAAAAAAGCTTCCCTGCACTACGCAACGTTAAAGTGTACCTACATACCAAATTTGGGGAAGAATCATCAATTTAGGACCCTCTGGTAACAAGAAATTAAAACTCTGCATATTCCTTCCTACTTTTGTTTTAAAGGAGATATGGAAGGTTTTGCATTTTGTACCAGTACGTCGTTCCATTTGGACGGATCATCTCCAAATTTTATGTGAACGTTCGTTGCATACTTGCGTATTTACATGCAAAATTCTAGCCTTCTATTATCATTTTT
>NW_013934078.1:0-280 GCF_000517525.1 Limulus polyphemus | reverse complement strand
CTAAGGTTCTGTGGTGTATAGTGATAAGTCTCAGGTTATATGTCATGAGAGTTGTCACAGATGTCTACATATACTAAGGTTCTGTGGTGTATAGTGATAAGTCTCAGGTTATATGTCATGAGAGTTGTCACAGATGTCTACATATACTAAGGTTCTGTGGTGTAGAGTAATAAGTCTCAGGTTATATGTCACAGATGTCTACATATACTAAGGTTCTGTGGTGTAGAGTGATAAGTCTCAGGTTATATGTCATGAGAGTTGTCACAGATGTCTACATATA
>NW_013934077.1:0-215 GCF_000517525.1 Limulus polyphemus | reverse complement strand
CTAGCAAATAAACAAGACAGTTTACAATATGTAGGCTAGCAAACAAACAAGACAGTCTTACAGTATGTGGGCTAGCAAACAAACAAGACAGTCTGCAGTATGTGGGCTAGCAAACAAACAAGACAGTTTGCAGTATGTGGTCTAGTAAACAAACAAGACAGTTTGCAGTATGTGGGCTAGCAAACAAACAAGACAGTCTGCAGTATGTGGGCTAG
>NW_013934076.1:0-269 GCF_000517525.1 Limulus polyphemus | reverse complement strand
TGTCTTGTATAGTATTTACCAGATAAATCAAGTGTCCAATCATCCATGTCTTGTATAGTATTTACCAGATAAATGAAGAGACCAATCATTCATGTCTTGTATAGTATTTACCAGATAAATGAAGTGTCTAATCATCCATGTCTTGTATATTACTTACATGGATGATTGAACACTTCATTTGTCTGGTAAGTACTATACAAGACGGATGATTGGACACTTCATTTATCTGGTAAGTAATATACAGGACATGGATGATTAATCATCCATGT
>NW_013934075.1:0-202 GCF_000517525.1 Limulus polyphemus | reverse complement strand
ATAATATTATACATATATGTAATATGAGGTGAATCATAACACAATACAATATTATACATATATGTAATATAAGGTGAATCATAACACAATACAATATTATATATATGTAATATGAGGGGAATCATAACACAATACAATATTATACATATATGTAATTTCACCTTATTCATAACACAATACAATATTATACTATATATGTAAT
>NW_013934074.1:0-230 GCF_000517525.1 Limulus polyphemus | reverse complement strand
TACATTCAAATATTGTAATACTTAATTCTAACGTCAAACATCTGAAGCACAGAACAGGGAGCTACAGAAACAGAATACATTCATTTTATACAGTATTTTTTACATCCAGGAAAGAGCCGGGCGTGCTCTACGTTAGCGTGACCGATGATTCGTGGTTCTTGAACCGTTGCCACTAAAACTCTCTCTCTCCAGCCATTCGGTCATATAATCGTTGTCCAATAATAGTCTGC
>NW_013934073.1:0-265 GCF_000517525.1 Limulus polyphemus | reverse complement strand
ACATCAGATTTAAAGAAACAAGACCTTAGGCAGACTTGACTTTACATGCAATAACTGAGTGTCCTTGGACTTTATTGAGAGTGACTTATGAAACATATGGAATGAATAACAGGGCCAGAATTAAAAAGTGTCACATCTACAGCAAGTGAAACTCGGAAACTTTTAGTAGTGCCCAAGTCTTTGGATTCCAGTTTTTCTAAAACACTGAAGCAGTCACATGAGTGTAGTATGGTGATATGCCATGTATTTTCCACCCATTTAGTTC
>NW_013934072.1:0-220 GCF_000517525.1 Limulus polyphemus | reverse complement strand
GACATACACAACCATGACTGATGCAACGATATCATGACCGTAAGGAGAATGGTGAGACTAACACAACCATGACTGATGCAACGATATCATGACCGTAACGAGAATGATGAGACATACACAACCATGACTGATGCTACGATATCATGACCGTAAGGAGAATGATGAGACATACACAACCATGACTGATGCAACGATATCATGACCGTAAGGAGAATGATGA
>NW_013934071.1:0-263 GCF_000517525.1 Limulus polyphemus | reverse complement strand
GTGTTGTTACTGAACACCTCCTGTCTAGAAACACTAGAATAAACTGTGTATCTGTTGACGTGTTGTTACTGAACACCTGCTGTCTAGAGACACTAGAATAGCTGTGTATCTGTTGATATATTGTTACTGAACATCTGCTGACTAGAAACATTTTACAGTATCTCTGTGTCTGTTCATGTAGTGTTACTGAACACCTGCTGTCTTTACAGTGTCTGTCTGTTCACGTAGTGTTACTGAACACCTCCTATCTAGAAACGCTTTGC
>NW_013934070.1:0-264 GCF_000517525.1 Limulus polyphemus | reverse complement strand
ATCTTCCTCCTACTTGAGCCTAGCGATCACACTCAGATGTGTGTTATTCCACGTAAAGAATCTTCCTCCTACTTGAGCCTAGCGATCACACTCAGATGTGTGTTATTCCACGTAAAGAATCTTCCTCCTACTTGAGCCTAGCGATCACATTCAGATGTGTGTTATTCCACGTAAATAATCTTCCTCCTACTTGAGCCTAGCGATCACACTCAGATGTGTGTTATTCCACGTAAAGAATCTTCCTCCTACTTGAGCCTAGCGATC
>NW_013934069.1:0-320 GCF_000517525.1 Limulus polyphemus | reverse complement strand
A
Source organism: Limulus polyphemus (assembly GCF_000517525.1). Lineage (NCBI taxonomy): Eukaryota > Metazoa > Arthropoda > Merostomata > Xiphosura > Limulidae > Limulus > Limulus polyphemus. Next base: position 319 of record NW_013934069.1, on the reverse strand, counting down.
GAATCCTATTTACAGGAGATATTATTTAAATAAGTAGGTTAGTAGAGGTTTTGTTACCGTGAAATAGAGAATCCTATATACAGGAGATATATTTTAAATGAGTGGGTTAGTAGAGGTTTTGTTACCGTGAAATAGAGAAAATATATCTCCTGTATATAGGATTAAATAAGTAGGTTAGTAGAGGTTTCGTTACCGTGAAATAGAGAATCCTATATACAGGAGATATATTTTAAATAAGTAGGTTAGTAGAGGTTTTGTTACCGTGAAATAGAGAATCCTATGTACAGGAGATATATTTTAAATAATAGGTTAGTAGAGG
>NW_013934068.1:0-303 GCF_000517525.1 Limulus polyphemus | reverse complement strand
GACCATTTTTTAACAATGAAACTAATATATCTCAAACGAAGACCATTTTTCTAAACAATGAAACTAATATATCTCAAACGAAGACCATTTTTAACAATGAAACTAATATATCTCAAACGAAGACCATTTTTTTAACAATGAAACTAACATATATCAAACGAAGACCATTTTTTTAACAATGAAACTAATATATCTCAAACGAAGACCATTTTTAACAATGAAACTAATATATCTCAAACGAAGACCATTTTTTTAGCAATGAAACTAACATATCTCAAACGAAGACCATTTTTAACAATGAAA
>NW_013934067.1:0-324 GCF_000517525.1 Limulus polyphemus | reverse complement strand
GTCACATATATGTTCCTTTAAAATGGCTTTGTTAGTACATATATGTGACATACATACCGTCCTTTAAAATGGCTTTGTTAGTACATATGTGACATACATACCGTACTTTAAAATGGCTTTGTTAGTACATATGTGATATACATACCGTCCTTTAAAATGGCTTTGTTAGTACATATGTGATATACATACCGTCCTTTAAAATGGCTTTGTTAGTGGTATGTATGTCACATATATGTACTAACAAAGCCATTTTAAAGGACGGTATGTATGTCATATATGTACTAACAAAGCCATTTTAAAGGACGGTATGTATGTCAAATATGT
>NW_013934066.1:0-622 GCF_000517525.1 Limulus polyphemus | reverse complement strand
TATCGTTAAAAATCAATAAGAAGACACAAGATTTAACTATATGTGTACTGTCAATAAGAAGACACAATCAATAAAAAGACAAAATATTTAACGATAATGTTTACTGTCAATAAGAAGACACAAGATTTAACGATACTGTGTACTGTCAAAAAGAATAAACAATATTCAACGATAATGTGTACTGTCAGTAAGAAAACACAAGATTTAACAATAATGTGTCCTGCAGTACACAGTATCGTTAAATCTTGTGTCTTTTTATATATAGTACACAGTATTGACACACGAATTAGCGACACAAGATTTAACAATACTGTGTACTGTCAATAAGAAGACACAAGATTTAACGATACTGCGTACTGTCAATAAGAAGACAAAATATTTAACAATACTGTGTACTATCAATAAGAATTCTTATTGACAGAAACGATACTGTGTGAAATCTTGTGTATTCTTATTGACAGTACACAATTTAACAATACCTTGTTTCTTCTTATTGACAGGACACATTATCGTTGAATATTATGTCTTCTTATTGACAGTACACAGTATCGTTAAATACCAGTGTCTTCTCTTGACAGTACACAGTATCGTTAAATCTTGTGTCTTCTTATTGACAATACAC
>NW_013934065.1:0-285 GCF_000517525.1 Limulus polyphemus | reverse complement strand
TTGCGTATTTACATGCAAAATTCTAGCCTTCTATTATAATTTTTCCGACTTTTGTGGTCGTTTTATGTTACTCTTTTATTTGAGTAACCAAAAGCTTCACTGCAGTACACATACGCTTTCAGAAAAGCCGTGTTACTCTTTTATTTGCTTTTCTGATAGCGTGTGTGTACAGCAGTGAAGTTTATGGTTACTGATTATTTCTCGATTTCTTGTTCCCAGAGGGTCCTAAATTGATGATTCTTCACCAAATTTGGTCTTTCGGTACACTGTAACGTTGCGTAGTTA
>NW_013934064.1:0-208 GCF_000517525.1 Limulus polyphemus | reverse complement strand
ATAGAGAGAAATAAACTACAGCCATCCTTTAGACTGGTAATATAGAGAGAAATAAACTACAGTCATCCTTTAGAATGGTAATTTAGTGAAAAAATAAACTACAGTCATCCTTTAGACTGGTAATATAGTGAGAAATAAACCACAGGCATCCATTAGACTGGTAATGTAGTGAGAAGTATACTACAGAGCCATCCTTTAGACTGGTAAG
>NW_013934063.1:0-295 GCF_000517525.1 Limulus polyphemus | reverse complement strand
ATTGTGTCTTTTTATTGATAGTACAGCAATACTGTCAATAAAAAGACACAATATTTACTGTCAATAAGAAGACACAAGATTTAACAATACTATGTACTATCAATAAGAAGACACACGATGTAGCAATACTGTGTACTATACACAATATTGTTAAATCTTATGTCTTTTTATTGAAAGGACACATTATTGTTAAATCTTCTTTTTTCTTACTGACAGTACACATTATCGTTAAATCTTGTGTGTTCTTATTGACAGTACACAGTATAGTTAAATCTTGTGTTTCTTCTTGAAAGTA
>NW_013934062.1:0-291 GCF_000517525.1 Limulus polyphemus | reverse complement strand
TTGTTGTGATGAGTAGTTGTATATTGTGTTAAGCAGCTGATTGTTGTGTTGAACAGTTGTATGTTGTTCTGAGCAGCCGAATCTGGTGTTGAACAGTTAAGTTGTATATTTTGTTAAGCAGCTGATTCTTGTGTTGAACGGTTGTATGTTGTGTTGAGTAGTTGTATGTTTTTTGAGCAACAGAATGTTGTGTTGAGTAGTTCAATGTTGTGTCGAACAGTTAAGTTGGATATATTGTTAAGCATCTGGTTGTTGTACTGAGTAGTTGTATATTGTGTTAAGCAGCTGATT
>NW_013934061.1:0-259 GCF_000517525.1 Limulus polyphemus | reverse complement strand
CGATGAAATAAGTCACATAAAGAAACCATGTACCCAAGTTTAGTATTCCCAGACAGTTCAACGATGAAATAAGTGACATATAAAAAACATGTACATAAGTTTAGTATCTCCAGACAGTTCAACGATGAAATAAGTGACATATAAAAAACATGTACATAAGTTTAGTATCTCCAGACAGTTCAACGATGAAATAAGTGACATATAAAAAACATGTACACAAGTTTAGTATTCCCAGACAGTCAAATGAGGACAAAAATGG
>NW_013934060.1:0-350 GCF_000517525.1 Limulus polyphemus | reverse complement strand
AGGTGTAAACCGAATTCTCTTCTATAGAGTGAAAGCTAAGAGACAAGAGTGCATTGCTAATAAACAGTGTAAACCCAATACTCTTCTATAGAGTGAAAGCTAAGAGACCGTTTATTAGCAATGCACTCTTGTCTCTTAGCTTTCACTCTATAGAAGAGTATTGGTTTACACATGTTTATTAGCAATGCACTCTTATGTGTAAACCTAATACTGTTCTACAGAGTGAAAGCTAAGAGACAAGAGTGCATTGCTAATAAACAGGTGTAAACCCAATACTCTTCTACCGAGTGAAAGCTAAGAGACAAGAGTTCATTGCTAATAAACAGGTGTAAACCTAATACTCTTCTACC
>NW_013934059.1:0-227 GCF_000517525.1 Limulus polyphemus | reverse complement strand
GCAGATCAGTTACTCACTATCTACGCACACATTACATTACCTTGTCACGTTGTCCCCTCTTATATATACCCACCTACCCCATCATACTGTGTACTGTCAATAAGAAGACACAAGATTTAACGATACTGTGTACTGTCAATAAGAAGACACTAAGATTTAACGATACTGTCTACTGTCAATAAGAGGACACAAGATTTAACGATACTGTGTACTGTCAATAAGAAGAC
>NW_013934058.1:0-222 GCF_000517525.1 Limulus polyphemus | reverse complement strand
TCTTATGGCTTGTTATTGATAGTACACAGTATCTGTGTACTGTCAATAAGAAGACACAAGATTTAACGTATTGTTAAACTTGTGTGTTGTTTTGATAGTACACAGTATTGTTATATCTTGTGTCTTCTTATTGACATTACACAGTATTGTTAAATCTTGTGTCGTTCTTATTGACAGTACACAGTATTGTTAAATATTTGTCTTCTTATTGACAGTACACAG
>NW_013934057.1:0-208 GCF_000517525.1 Limulus polyphemus | reverse complement strand
AACAACTCCACGAACACCTAGGTGTAACTCTAGTTACCGAATTTGTAACCAACATACTCATCTTTAGCGTTTTTTCGTACAACTCCACGAATACCTAGGTGTAACTCTAGTTACCGAATTTATTACCACCATATTCATCTTTAGCCTAACTTGTTACAACTACTCAATGAACACATACGTGTTACTCTAGTTACCGAATTTATAACCA
>NW_013934056.1:0-262 GCF_000517525.1 Limulus polyphemus | reverse complement strand
AAAAACCAAAGGCTATAGCCCATGTTTTTTCACAAATTTTGAAAAAAATTGTTTTTCTTCATATTTCAATACAAAAATGCCCTTGATGTAAAACTTTCAAAATAGGAAAGATGCCCTTGATGTAAAACTTTCAAAATAGAGATCCTTTTATGCAAATTCCCAATAGTTATTTTATAATATGTTATCAAAATTTCGGTTAGTGTCGATTTCACTGTTGTTGTTTTTTGTCTTCATTTATATTATAAACAAAGAAGAACTTAAG
>NW_013934055.1:0-562 GCF_000517525.1 Limulus polyphemus | reverse complement strand
AAAATGATAAAAGGGTAGTAGTTTTGAATGTAAATTCGCAAGCATGCAACGAACCTTACTGAAAAATTTCGAGAAGATCTGTCCAAATGGAACGACGTACTGGTACAAAACGCAAAACCCTTTTGTGGTCGTTTTATGTTACTTTTTTATTGGCTTTTCTGAAAGCGTATGTGTACTGCAGTGAAGCTTTTGGTTACTGATTGTTTTTCGATTTCTTGTTACCAGAGGGTCCTAAATTGATGATTCTTCGGTAACAAGAAATCTGTACTGCACTGAAGCTTTTGGTTACTGTTTGTTTTTCTTGGCTTTTCTGAAAGACTCGTTTATCGTTTTATGTTTTGCGTATTTACATGCAAAATTCTAGCCTTCTATTATCATTTTGCGACTTTTGTGGTCGTTTTATGTTCTGCATGAAAATACGCAAGTATGCAATGAACGTTCATACAAAATTTGGAGAAAATCTCCATCCAAATGGAACGACGTACTGGTACAAAACGCAAAACCTACCATAACTCCTTTAAAACAAACAGTAGGAAGGTAAAACTCTGCATATTACTACGCA
>NW_013934054.1:0-330 GCF_000517525.1 Limulus polyphemus | reverse complement strand
TTCTTATTGACAGTACACAGTATCGTTACATCTTGTGTCTTCTTTTTGACAGTACACAGTATCGTTAAATCTTGTGTCTTCTTGTGTACTATCAATAAGAAGACACAAGATTTAGCAATACTGTGTACTATCTATAAAAAGACATAAGAATTAACGATACTGTGTACTGTCAGTATAGTACACAGTATTGCTAAATCTTGTGTCTTCTTATTGAGAGTACACAGTATTGTTAAATCTTGTGCCTTCTTATTGACAGTGCACAGTATCGTTAAATCTTGTGTTTTCTTATTGACACTACACAGTAACGTTAAATATTGTGTCTTCTTGTTG
>NW_013934053.1:0-312 GCF_000517525.1 Limulus polyphemus | reverse complement strand
TGGATGATATTCACCATCAAGTGCGTTCAAACTTGAAAACGTCTGCTGATTCGATGAAGTTAACTTATGATTAGAGATCTACTGAAGTCAGCTTTGAACCAGGAGACAAGGTGTGATTGTATAATCCCAGGAAGACCAAAGGGAAGTCTCCTAAACGCCAAAGCCTGTTGACATGCACCACTTTTGGCTTACCTCGCCGACCATATTTTACCCGGAAAGTCACGTCTGAGAGACGATCCACTATGTCATATGGGCCTTCCCATGGAGAAGACAATTATCACGGTCCAGGACATTTCAGTTGGGACGAAGTGG
>NW_013934052.1:0-316 GCF_000517525.1 Limulus polyphemus | reverse complement strand
TGTCAATAAGTAGACACATCTTGTGTCTTTTTATTGACAGTACACAGTATCGTTAAATCTTGTGTCTTCTTATTGATAGTACACAGTATTGTTAAATCGACAGAACACAGTATTGTTAAATCTTGTGTCTTCTAATTGACAGTACACAGTATTGTTAAATCAATAAGAAGACACAAGATTTATAAATACTGTGTACTATCAATAAGAACACACAAGATTTAACAATACTGTGTACTGTCAATAAGAAGTCACAATATTCAACGATAATGTGTACTGTCAGTAAGAAAACACAATATTTAACAATACTATGTACTGT
>NW_013934051.1:0-304 GCF_000517525.1 Limulus polyphemus | reverse complement strand
TAGTTAATAATAGTTATGAGACCAACATTTAGTTAATAGTAGTTATTTGACCAACATTTAGTTATTAATAGTTATTAGACCAACATTTAGTTAATAATAGTTATTAGACCAACATTTAGTTAATAGTAGTTATTAGACCAACATGTAGTTAATAATTTATTAACTACATGTTGGTTTAATAACTACTATTAACTAAATGATGGTTTAATAACTACTATTAACTAAATATTGGTATAATAACTATTATTAACTAAATGTTGGTCTAATAACTACTATTAACTACATGTTGGTTTAGTAGTTATTA
>NW_013934050.1:0-249 GCF_000517525.1 Limulus polyphemus | reverse complement strand
ACATATCACACTTTACCACAACTGTTAACATGTGTACCACAACTGTTAGTGTGTGTGATGTGTGATATGTACCACAACTGTTAGTGTGTGATACTAACAGTTGTGGTACATATCACACACTAATAGTTGTGGTACATATCACACATTAACAGTTGTGGTACATGTCACACATTAACAGTTGTGGTAAATATCACACATTAACAGTTGTGGTACATGTCACACATTAACAGTTGTGGTACATGTCACACA
>NW_013934049.1:0-447 GCF_000517525.1 Limulus polyphemus | reverse complement strand
CTAATTGTGCTTTACATCAATAAAAGAATGAAGTAAATTCATTCCACTAATTGTGCTTTACATCAAAAGAATAAAGTAAATTCATTCCACTAATTGTGCTTTACATCAAAAGAATAAAGTAAATTCATTCCACTAATTGTGGCTTTGCATCAAAAGAATAAAGTAAATTCATTCCACTAATTGTTCTTTACATCAAAAGAATAAAGTAAATTCATTCCACTAATTGTTCTTTACATCAAAAGAATAAAGTAAATTCATTCCACTAATTGTGCTTTACATCAATAAAAGAATGAAGTAAATTCATTCCACTAATTGTTCTTTACATCAAAAGAATGAAGTAAATTCATTCCACTAATTGTTCTTTGCATCAAAAGAATAAAGTAAATTCATTCCACTAATTGTTCTTTACATCAAAAGAATGAAGTAAAATTCATTCCACTAATTGTT
>NW_013934048.1:0-240 GCF_000517525.1 Limulus polyphemus | reverse complement strand
CCACAACATTGAAACCGACACTAACCGAAATTTTGATAAGAGATTATGAAATAACTATTGGGAATTTTAATAAAAGGATCTCTATTTTGAAAGTCTTACATCAAGGGCATCTTTGTATTGAAATATGAAGAAAAACAATTTTTTTCAAAATTTGTGAAAAACTAAAGGCTATAGCCCATGTTTTTTCAATCCAAAAAAATTCATATTTTAAAAACACTTTTTTCCATTTTTGACGCAAAA
>NW_013934047.1:0-294 GCF_000517525.1 Limulus polyphemus | reverse complement strand
AAAGATCATCAGTATTTTTTGTCTTCAGGTTCCCCCATATAAAATATTGAAAGTTCATCAGTATTTCTTGTCTTCAGGTTCCCCCATATAAAATATTGAAAGTTCATCAGTATTCAGGTTCCCCCCATATAAAATATTGAAAGATCATCAGTATTTCTTGTCTTCAGGTTCCCCCATATAAATATTGAAATATCATCAGTATTTCTTGTCTTCAGGTTCCCCCATATAAAATATTGAAAGTTCATCAGTATTCAGGTTCCCCCATATAAAATATTGAAAGATCATCGGTATTTC
>NW_013934046.1:0-286 GCF_000517525.1 Limulus polyphemus | reverse complement strand
ATTATACCATTAACGAAAAATATTATGTCACGTAAAAAGCTAAAAAAATTGAACTTTCGCTAAGCCTGAGTATAAAGGGTGCAGTTAATTCATAGGAAGACGTCTTGGTTTTATAGAGTGGCGTTTTTGGACGTCTTGGTTTTATAGAGTGGCGTTTTTGTTTGAATAATCCTATTTTAAAAGCGATTCTCTGTTTACTATATAAATGAAGAAAAAAAACACTGTAAAATCGAAGCTAGACGAAATTTTGATACAAGATTATAAAATAACTACAAGAAATTTTGAC
>NW_013934045.1:0-245 GCF_000517525.1 Limulus polyphemus | reverse complement strand
ATACAACTCACAAGATTAACATGATTAGATTTAACACAAGTTAGAGTTATACAACTCAATTAAATCTAATCATGTTAATCTTGTGAGTTTATAAGTTAGAGTTATACAACTCACAAGATTAACATGATTAGATTTAATGTTCCTTAGAGTTATACAGCTCACAAGATTAACATGATTAGATTTAATATAAGTTAGAGTTATACAACTCACAAGATTAACATGATTAGATTTAACACAAGTTATAG
>NW_013934044.1:0-283 GCF_000517525.1 Limulus polyphemus | reverse complement strand
CTCGTTGTATTTCGTGTTCAACAGTACGTTTATAATCATCACAATTGATTATACTTGTGGTATTTCGTGTACAACAGTACGTTTATAATCATCAAATTTATTATACTTGTGGTATTTCGTGTACAACTTGTGGTATTTCGTGTACAACGGTAGGTTTATAATCATCACAATTGATTACACTCGTTGTATTTCTTATACAACGGTAGGTTTATAATCATCACAATTGATTACACTCGTTGTATTTCTTATACAACGGTAGGTTTATAATCATCACAATTGATTA
>NW_013934043.1:0-280 GCF_000517525.1 Limulus polyphemus | reverse complement strand
CGATAAGTAAGCAGGCCTATATGAAACATTCAATAAACAGACTTTGTGTCAATAACAAAACATTTAACAAATAGCTTTTGACTAACAAAAATGTTTCATATAAACCTGCTTACTTATCGTTTCAGAATAAACAGACTTTGTGTCAATAACAAAATATTTAACAAATAGCTTTTGACTAACAATGAAATGATAAGTAAGCAGGTTTATATGAAACATTGAATAAACAGACTTTGTGTCACTAACAAAATATTTAACAAATAGCTTTTGACTAACAATGAAA
>NW_013934042.1:0-257 GCF_000517525.1 Limulus polyphemus | reverse complement strand
CCCAATGACTATCATTACACACTATTGGCTGACACCTTACCCTTTCTATTGTCCAATGACTATCATTACACACTATTGGCTGACACCTTACCCCTTCTATTGCCCAATGACTATCATTACACACTATTGGCTGACACCTTACCCCTTCTATTGCCCTAGTGTGTAATGATAGTCATTTTGGCTGACACCTTACCCCTTCTGTTGTCCAATGACTATCATTACACACTATTGGACCGACACCTTACCCCTTCTATTGT
>NW_013934041.1:0-242 GCF_000517525.1 Limulus polyphemus | reverse complement strand
TCATACTGTATTATCCAATCAGGACTGATCAGAACCTGATATTTAGCGAAAGCCCTCGTCTGTACTTGATATTACATAACTAGTGTGGTTAACATATTATTACTGTATATTCCGACTGATTAGCTGTACCGCACAGCTGATGAGACTGTACATTCCGACTGATTAGCTGTACCACACAGCTGACGAGACTGTACATTCCGACTGATTAGCTGTAGCACACAGCTGACGAGACTGTACATTCC
>NW_013934040.1:0-267 GCF_000517525.1 Limulus polyphemus | reverse complement strand
TATCTATGCATATTAAAGTTATTATTTGTATAGTTGTTTAAAACCGGGTATCGAGCTGCGATTTTTAACATTATAAGCTCTCAAGCTTACTACTGAACTACATAGGGTATATCTATGCATATTATACAAAAAATAACTTCGTTTTAAACAACTAGAACAAAACAGATAAATAACACAAATAATACTGAACTACGTAGACCACTGAACTACGTAGACCAAACTTTTCCAAAACACCAATATATAAATAATTTCAGATTTTCGAAAGTT
>NW_013934039.1:0-227 GCF_000517525.1 Limulus polyphemus | reverse complement strand
CTTCCTGATAATAATGACACATGTTCCTGTTAACATTGACCTGTCTTCCTGATTACAATGAGATATGTTCCTGGTAACGATGACCTGTCTTTTGATTACAATGACACATGTTCCTGGTAACATTGACTTGACTTCGTAGTTATAATGAGACATGTTCGTGGTAACATTGACCTGTCTTTCTTAGTATAATGATACATCTTCCAGGTAACATTGGCCTGTCTTCCAAA
>NW_013934038.1:0-262 GCF_000517525.1 Limulus polyphemus | reverse complement strand
AAATCACTTCATACGTATTACTGTATAATACACTGGTAAGATAACATCATATAAATCACTTCATACGTATTACTGTATAATACACTGGTAAGACAACATCATATAAATCACTTCATACGTATTACTGTATAATACACTGGTAAGACAACATCATATAAATCACTTCATACGTATTACTGTATAATACACTGGTAAGACAACATCATATAAATCACTTCATACGTATTACTGTATAATACACTGGTAAGACAACATCATATAA
>NW_013934037.1:0-336 GCF_000517525.1 Limulus polyphemus | reverse complement strand
TCACAGTTGGGTTCCTCTTCTATTATACAATGCGAAGAAGAGGGGCTCTTCTTCCCATTGTATAATAGCAAAGGAACTTAACTGTTGATTTTTATATTTTAATGGTTTTTATATTTTAATGGCTCTTCTTCCCATTGTATAATAGCAAAGGAACCTAACTGTTGATTTTTATAATTTAATATAAGAAGAAACATTAAAACATAAAAAACAACAGTTAGGTTCCTCTGCTATTATACAATGGGAAGAAGAGCCATTAAAATATAAAAATCACAGTTAGGTTCCTCTGCTATTATACAATGGAAAGAAGAGCCATTAAATATAAAAATCAACACTTAC
>NW_013934036.1:0-217 GCF_000517525.1 Limulus polyphemus | reverse complement strand
GTCCTTTAACGTATCTAATTCGCTTTTAAATTTAGTAATGTTTTCCCCAAGAAGTACAAATCCACATTTGTTGACTTTCCTGCAACTGTTGGAGACTTTCTTCCTGTTTCCTTTCTTGTTCCAGTTGCCACTGCTGTAATTTTTCTTCTTGTTTATTTTGCTGTTCGAGCTGCCATTGTTGCAGGTTTTCATGCAACTGTTGTTGTCTCTCTTCTTG
>NW_013934035.1:0-319 GCF_000517525.1 Limulus polyphemus | reverse complement strand
CTACTATACTCATCTTTAGCGTTATTTGCTACAACAACTCCACGAACACCTAAGTGGGGTGTTCGTGGAGTTGTTTTACCAAATAAAGCTAAAGATGAATATTTTTGGGTTACACATTCGGTAACTAGAGTTACACCTAGATGTTCATGTAGTAGTTGTACCAAGTAATGCTAAATATGAGTATGGTGGTTATAAATTCGGTAACTAGAGTAATAGGTGTAACTCTAGTTACCGAATTTATAACCACAATACTCATCTTTAGCCTTACTTGGTACAACAACTCCACGAATACCTAGGTGTAACTCTAGTTACCGAATTC
>NW_013934034.1:0-251 GCF_000517525.1 Limulus polyphemus | reverse complement strand
AAGGTTTTAGTACATTGTGAATTGGAGTCTTACTACTGCCATTGCTCTTTTAACCTGCAGTTTCTCGGGCTTCATGCTTTTTGCTGAGGAGGTCTCAACCATAGTAATTATTGTGACTTGAAATTTGGAATTCATAATCCAATTGATAGTGGATACTAAATATCAACCTACAATAATAGGTTTCACAGTAGAAACAAAAAAAATTAAGAAAAACTAGAAACAACTAAGAAAGTTGTGTAAGAAATTAAAGT
>NW_013934033.1:0-271 GCF_000517525.1 Limulus polyphemus | reverse complement strand
AAATATAGATTTAGTTAAAAATACCACAATGATTTTATTAAATATATTGTTATAATCGTATTGCGGGTGTTTTTAATAGTAGTGTAAATACCACCACAAATGATGTTTTTTTAAAGAAATGAGATATAACCATCGAAAACACGAAAAAACGAATGTTACTTGTGAAAGTAATCGAGAAACATGAAAATCAACCTCAATTATTCAAAGGAACAATGAAATGCATGAAAAATGATAATTATCTCTGTTGAATAAGAAAATCGACATTTAATGA
>NW_013934032.1:0-300 GCF_000517525.1 Limulus polyphemus | reverse complement strand
GTAATTTATTATTATGGTCATGGAACGACACAGACGCCTTGTAATTTAATATTAGCTACATGGAACGAAACAGACATCCTGTAGTTTAATATGACAGGCTTGAAACGACACAGACTGCCTGTATTTTAATATGATGGGCATGGTTTAATATGATAGGCATGAAACAACACAGACGCCCTGTATTTTATTATGATTGACATAGAACGACACAGACGGCTTGTATTTTAAATGATGGTCATTAAACAACACAGACCTCCTGTATTTTAGTATGATTGACATAGAACGACACAGGTACGTGTA
>NW_013934031.1:0-415 GCF_000517525.1 Limulus polyphemus | reverse complement strand
CCACTACTGAGGCAACACTTCCAAGACGCATGAGGGATAAGCACCACTACTGAGGCAACACTTCCAAGACGCATGGGGGATAAGCACCACTGCTAAGACAATACTTCCAAGACAATGCTTATCCCCCATGTGTCTTGGAAGTGTTGCCTCAGTAGTGGTGCTTATCCCCCATGCGTCTTGGAAGTATTGCCTCTGCAGTTGTGCTTATCCCCCATGCATCTTGGAAATGTTGCCTCAGTAGTGGTGCTTATCCACCATGCCACTACTGTGGCAACACTTCCAAGACGCATGGGGGATAAGCACAACTGCAGAGGCAACACTTCCAAGACACATGGGGATAAGCACAACTGCAGAGGCAACACTTCCAGGATGCATGGGGGATAAGCACCACTGGTGAGGCAACACTTCCACGACG
>NW_013934030.1:0-293 GCF_000517525.1 Limulus polyphemus | reverse complement strand
CTCCGATAGTCCGGTAACGTTCTTTCGTCTGCTACCGCGTTTAACTTGTTCCCCTAATATAAGCGGGAAACTAAGGTTAGGGTCATCCCTCTCAAAAGTACGGGGTACGGTCTCCGTTTCCGCGTATCTGAGGCCGCCTCGGCACTTGAACGCCAACCACCGGTCGAGGTATCGCCGACGGAACCTCGGCCGCGTTCCCGGAGGCGTTCCGCAGAGGCGTAAGGTACCGCCGTCGAGATCGGGTCCGTGGAAAATTCTCCGATAGTCGGTAACGTTCTTTCGTCTGCTACCGC
>NW_013934029.1:0-564 GCF_000517525.1 Limulus polyphemus | reverse complement strand
GTGGTTCTAACTGCAACCAAAGTCAGGTTTTGTATTGGCTCATCTTACGCTAAACAAAACGATATAGATGTTGAAGTATTTCTAACTGTAACCAAAGTCAGGTTTTGTACTTGCTCATCTTACACTAAACAAAACGATATAGATGTTGAAGTGGCTTTGGTTCAGTTAGAACCACTTCAACATCTATATCGTTTTGTTTAGCGTAAGATGAGCCAATACAAAACCTGACTTTGGTTGCAGTTAGAACCACTTCAACATCTATATCGTTTTGTTTAGTGTAAGATGAGTCAGTACAAAACCTGACCCTGATGAGCCAGTACAAAACCTGACTTTGGTTACAATTAGCACCACTTCAACATCTATATCGTTTTGTTTAGTGTAAGATGAGCAAGTACAAAAACCACTTCAACATCTATATCGTTTTGTTTAGTGTAAGAGCTAATTGTAACCAAAGTCAGGTTTTGTACTTGCTCGTCTTACACTAATCAAAACGATATAGATGTTGAAGTGGTTCTAACTGTAACCAAAGTCAGGTTTTCTACTTGCTCATCTTACACTAAACAA
>NW_013934028.1:0-230 GCF_000517525.1 Limulus polyphemus | reverse complement strand
GTACTGTCAATAAGAAGACACAAGATTTAACTATACTGTGTATTGTCAATAAGAAGTATTGTTAAATCTTGTGTTGTGTACTGTCAATAAGAAGACTCAATATTCAACGATACTGTGTACTGTCAATAATAAGACACAATATTTAACAATACTGTGTACTTTCAATAAAAAGACACAAGATCTAACAAAACTGTATACTGTCAATAAGAAGACACAAGATTTAACAATAC
>NW_013934027.1:0-287 GCF_000517525.1 Limulus polyphemus | reverse complement strand
ACACAACAATAGGAAGGTAAAACTCTGCATATTACTACGCAACGTTAAAGTGTACCTACATACCAAATTTAGTGAAGAATCATCAATCTAGGACCCTCTGGTAACTAGAAATCGAAAAACAATCAGTAACCAAAAGCTTCACTGCAGTACACATACATCAATTTAGGACCCTCTGGTAACAAGAAATCGAAAACAATCAGTAACCAAAAGCTTCACTGCAGTACACATACGCTTTCAAAAAAGCCAATAAAAGAGTAACATAAAACGACCACAAAAGTCGCAAAATT
>NW_013934026.1:0-363 GCF_000517525.1 Limulus polyphemus | reverse complement strand
ACTAGAAGATAACATTTCTTTAATACTTATGTATTGTAGCAAGCTATCAACTTTATTTCTGATATTTTATAATGAACGATTTAGTCTGGAATATAAAGTATTGAATTATCAGTTAAAACTCAACTTGTTTCTTTCTCTGGAGTCGCTGTTACACAAAACGTAGCAAACCATCCTAAAGAAGAAATAATACGATGGAGGACTAAAGGGTGTGTATGCTTTTACTGTATTTCAACATCTCGGTTCCTTGTATTTTTTATTATTTGTTTCACTAGTACATTTCTATGTCTGTGACAATAAAACGACTCCTTATTTCCAAACTTTACAGATAAAGCAGCGTAACTTAACTCATGGTATAATATTCAA
>NW_013934025.1:0-553 GCF_000517525.1 Limulus polyphemus | reverse complement strand
CTGACTTTTTAGGCCTTCTTAGAATTTGATAGAGGTATTTTTAGTGTTTCATTAAAATATAGCGTAAGACTTTCATAATGGTATTTTTAATCCTTCTTAAACTATATTTTGTCGACTGTTCTAGTGGAAGGAAACTAAAAGACCTTTATATAAAAGGACCTTTATCAATGTCAACAAAATCTGGAGGAAGGAAGATTAAAACTCCGTTATAACAGTCGACCAAATATAGTTGAAAACTGACTAAAACGACCCATATCAATGTCAACAAAAAAAATATAGCGTAAGAAACACTAAAAATACCTCATTCAAAGTCGAAAATATCTAGTCTAAGAAGGCCTAAAAAGACAGTTATGAAAGTCGAAAAAATCGAGTGGAAGAAAACTAATAACACGTTTTCAAAGTCAAAAATATCTAGTGGAAAACTGACAATGACTTTCATAATGGTATATTTAATCCTTCTTAAACTATATTTTGTCGACTTTTATAACGGTCTTTTAGTCTTCCGTCCACTAAATTTTTGTACATTGATATGGGTCCTTTTAGGCCTAGTTTT
>NW_013934024.1:0-207 GCF_000517525.1 Limulus polyphemus | reverse complement strand
CCCACATCTTGTCCTGACATATAACTAGCATCATGTTTTGTCAAATCTAGCTCTACCTTACAACCCACATCTTGTCCTGACATATAACTAGCATCATATTTTGTCAAATCAAGCTCTACCGTACAACTCACATCTTGTCCTCACATATAACTAGCATTTGATTTGACAAAATATGCCAAGATGTGGGTTGTAAAATATATCCTGAAA
>NW_013934023.1:0-293 GCF_000517525.1 Limulus polyphemus | reverse complement strand
AAACTTGTGTGTTAGATCAAAACACTAAGGAAAACTAAGTACCAGCACTAGCTTGGTCAAACGTTAGTTCTTTCATAACTTGTGTGTTAGATCAAAACAACTAAGGAAAACTAAGTACCAGCACTAGCTTGGTCAAACCGTTAGTTCTTTCATAAACGTGTGTGTTAGATCAAACACTAAGGAAAACTAAGTACAGCACTAGCTTGGTCAAAAGTTAGTTCTTTCACAAACGTGTGTGTTAGATCAAAACACTAAGTACCAGCACTAGCTTGGTCAAAAGTTAGTTCTTTCAT
>NW_013934022.1:0-413 GCF_000517525.1 Limulus polyphemus | reverse complement strand
ACTGTCAATAAGAAGACACAAGATTTTAACGATATTGTGTACTGTCAATAAGAAGACACAAGATTTAACGATACTGTGTACTGTCAATAAGAAGACACAAGGACAGTACACAGTATCTTTAAATACAGTACACAGTATTGTTAAATCTTGTAGTCTTCTTATTGACAGTACACAGTATCGTTAAATCTTGTGTCTTCTTATTGAGAGTACACAGTATTGTTAAATCTAATGTCTTCTTATTGACAGTACACACTATCGTTAAATATTGTGTCTTGTTATTGCAATAAGAAGACACAAGATTTAACGATACTGTGTACTGTCAATAAGAAGACACAAGATTTAACGATACTGTGTACTGTCAATAAGAAGACACAAGATTTAACGATACTGTGTTCTGTCAATAAGAAAACACA
>NW_013934021.1:0-208 GCF_000517525.1 Limulus polyphemus | reverse complement strand
TTAAATCTTGTGTAAGAAGAATAAGAACACACAAGATTTAACAATACTGTGTACTGTCAATAAGAAGACACAAGACTTAACTATTCAACGATACTCTGTACTGTCAATAAGAAGACACAAGATTTAACGATACTGTCTACTGTCAATAAGAAGACACAATTTTAACGATACTTCTTGTGTCTTCTTATTGACAGGACACATTATTGTT
>NW_013934020.1:0-258 GCF_000517525.1 Limulus polyphemus | reverse complement strand
TATGTTATAATGTGGACTAGTGTTCCTATGTTATAATGTGGACTAGTGTTCCTATGTTATAATGTGGAGTAGTGTTCCTATGTGTAGAGTACTGTTGCTATGTTATAATGTAGAGTAGTGTTCGTATGTTATAATGTGGAGTAGTGTTGCTTCGCTATAATCTAGAGTAATGTTGCTATGCTATAATGCAGAGTAGTGTTCCTATGTTATAATGTAGAGTAGTGTTCCTATGTTATAATTACTCTACGTGTTCCTATG
>NW_013934019.1:0-200 GCF_000517525.1 Limulus polyphemus | reverse complement strand
TAAAGATGGTTGGCTGTTTAACCAATCATTTCATTATATGGAAGTAAATGACGGATAACTAACTGATGTTACAGATAGATACATCATTATATAACAGTCAACCATCTTTAACCAATCAATTTATTATATGGAAGTACATGAAGGCTAACTAACTGATGTTAAAGATAGATAACAATTATCACAAACAACCAACCATCTTT
>NW_013934018.1:0-301 GCF_000517525.1 Limulus polyphemus | reverse complement strand
TAACAATTAACAATAAAAGTTAATTAAGGAAGCAGAAGCCAATGAGACGGAGACCAGTACGGAAGAAGATACGTCCCGTAAAATTAAGAGACTTTGTTGAATTGTAATTTTGTGTTTGGAATTCTGTACGGATGAACCCCACATAGCTTCATCAGTTATTGTCCCATCATTGATAACAGTCACATCAGTGGTAGTAAATTCACCAAGAGCTTCACCGTTACCCTTCTCAAAACTGAGTAGAGTTTCTTCTTATACGGTGGCTTCTTCAGGTGGCACGTCTTCAGCAGCGTCATTTGTTCTG
>NW_013934017.1:0-230 GCF_000517525.1 Limulus polyphemus | reverse complement strand
CATACAATTATCTCAGGTTATGAATCAACATACAACTATCTCAGGTGATGAATCAACATATAACTATCTCAGGTGATGAATCAATATACAACTATCTCAGGTTATGAATCAACATACAACTATCTCAGGTGATGAATCAACATATAACTATCTCAGGCATACAACTATCTCAGGTTATGAATCAACATACAACTATCTCAGGTGATGAATCAACATACAACTATCTCAGG
>NW_013934016.1:0-352 GCF_000517525.1 Limulus polyphemus | reverse complement strand
GTCAATAAGAAGACACAAGATTTAAATAATATGTCCTGTGAAAAGAAGACACAAGATTTAACAATACTGTGTACTGTCAATAAGAAGACACATAGTATTTAACGATACTGTGTACTGTCAATAAGAAGACACAAGATTTAACGATACTGTGTACTTTCAATAAGAAGACACAGTACACAGTATTTATAAATCTTGCGTCTTCTTATTGACAGTACACAGTATTGTTAAATCTTATCAATAAGAACACACAAGATTTAACGATAATGTGTACTCTCAGTAAGAAAACACAAGATTTAACAATAATGTGTCCTGTCAGTAAGAATACACAAGATTTAACTATACTGTGTACTGT
>NW_013934015.1:0-311 GCF_000517525.1 Limulus polyphemus | reverse complement strand
GTAAATATACGTATACTGAATTTGTCTTCATATGATTAAGCAGTAAATATACGTATACTGAATTTGTCTTCATATGATTAAGCAGGATATATACGAATATCGAATTTGTCTTCATATGATTAAGCAGTAAATATACGGATACTGAATTTGTCTTCATATGATTAAGCAGTAAATATACGTATACTGAATTTGTCTTCATATGATTAAGCAGTATATATACGGATACTGAATTTGTCTTCATATGATTAAGCAGTATATATACGGATACTGAATTTGTCTTCATATGATTAAGCAGTATATATACGGATACT
>NW_013934014.1:0-312 GCF_000517525.1 Limulus polyphemus | reverse complement strand
TGAATACACGGGGTCTTTATCACATTATGATGTATTTAATTTTGGCATGCTGTTGTAATTATAACTGAATTTTATAAAACAAGTGAATACACGGGGTCTTTATGACCTTATGATGTATTGTACTATGTCATAAAGTTGTAATTATAACTATATTTTAATGATGTATTATGCAATGATATGCTGTTTATATTATAACTGTATTTTATATAACAAGTGAATACAAGGGGTCTTTATGACCTAAAGGATGTATTAAAGTTTGGCATGCTGTTGTAATTAAAACAGTATTTTATATGACAAGTGAATACACGGGGT
>NW_013934013.1:0-231 GCF_000517525.1 Limulus polyphemus | reverse complement strand
GTGTAAGATGTTAAATAAAACTTATTGTACTTTTACTGTTTAATGTGTAAGATGTTAAATAAAACTTATTGTACTTTTACTGTTTAATGTGTAAGATGTTAACCAATACTTGCTACTTTTACTGTTTAATGTGTAAGATGTTAAATAAAGCTTGTGCTACTTTTACTGTTTAATGTGTAAGATGTTAAATAAAAGTAGCAAGTATTGGGTTTAATGTGTAAGATGTTAAAT
>NW_013934012.1:0-316 GCF_000517525.1 Limulus polyphemus | reverse complement strand
GTAACTAGGCTGATATTACCATGTTTTCTCTGTTGCTTCGACTAGATCATAGTGTAACTAGGCTGATATTACCATGTTTTCTCTGTTGTTTTGACTAGATTACAGTGTAACTAGGGTAATATTACCATGTTTTCTCTGTTGTTTTGACTAGATTACAGTCTAACTAGGGTCATATTACCATGTTTTCTCTATATTTTTTTGACAAGATTACAGTCCAACTAGGGTGATATTACCATGTTTTATCTATTGTTTTGACTAGATTACAGTCTAACTAGGGTCATATTACCATGTTTTCTCTGTTTTGTTGACTAGATTG
>NW_013934011.1:0-327 GCF_000517525.1 Limulus polyphemus | reverse complement strand
AGTAGGAAGGTAAAACTCTGCATATTACTACGCAACGTTAAAGTGTACCTACATACCAAATTTGGTGAAGAATCATCAATTTAGGACCCTCTGGTAACAAGAAATCGAAAACAAGAAATCGAAAAACAATCAGTAACCAAAAGCTTCACTGCAGTACACATACGCTTTCAGCTAGTGCCTACATACCAAATTTGGTGAAGAATCATCAATTTAGGACCCTCTGGTAACAAGAAATCGAAAAACAATCAGTAACCAAAAGCTTCACTGCAGTACACATACGCTTTCAGAAAAGCCAATAAAAGAGTAACATAAAATGACCACAAAAGT
>NW_013934010.1:0-206 GCF_000517525.1 Limulus polyphemus | reverse complement strand
TGGTTACTGATTGTTTTTCGATTTCTGGTTACCAGAGGGTCCTAAATTGATGATTCTTCACCAAATTTGTTATGTAGGTACACTTTAACGTTGCCTAGTAATATGCAGAGTTTTACCTTCCTACTGTTTGTTTTAAAGGAGTTATGGAACGTTTTGCAACGACGTACTGGTACAAAACGTCCAAATGGGGATCATCTCCAAATTTT
>NW_013934009.1:0-331 GCF_000517525.1 Limulus polyphemus | reverse complement strand
AGTATCGTTAAATCTTTTGGCTTGTTAGTGATAGTACACAGTATCGTTAAATCTTTTGGCTTGTTAGTGATAGTACACAATTTAACGATACATCACTAACAAGCCAAAAGTTTAACGATACTGTGTACTAAAAATAAGAAGACTCCTATGTACTATCAACACGAGATTTAACAACATCTTATTGACAGTACATAGTATCGTTAAATCTTTTGGCTTGTTAGTGATAGTACACAGTATCGTTAAATTTTGTCTTCTTATTGATAGTACATAGGATTGTTAAATTCTGTGTCTTCTTATTGATAGTACATAGGATTGTTAAATTCTGTGTCTT
>NW_013934008.1:0-244 GCF_000517525.1 Limulus polyphemus | reverse complement strand
GATATCAGTGATATGTTTGTTTCTGATATCAAACAGACATATTACTTATATTATAATGTCAGACTAATGTCAGAACAGAAATATGTCTGTTACTGACGTTAGTAATATGTACTGTTTCTGACATTAGTGATATGTCTGTTTCTGACATTAGAAATATATCTGTTTCTCACATTAGTAATATATCTGTTTCTGACATTAGTAATATGTCTGTTTCTAACATCAGCAATATGTCTGTTTCTGACAT
>NW_013934007.1:0-273 GCF_000517525.1 Limulus polyphemus | reverse complement strand
TTGATAGCTGTAGTTGTTAATAACTGATAGCTGTAGTTGTAATAACTGATAGGTGATAGCTGTAGTTGTAATAACTGATAGGTGTAGTTGTAATAACTGATAGGTGATAGTTGTTGGTTGTAATAACTGATAGGTGATTGCTGTAGTTGTAATAACTGATAGGTGATTGCTGTAGTTGTAATAACTGATTGCTGTAGTTGTAATAACTGATAGCTGTAGTTGTAATAACTGATAGCTGTAGTTGTAATAACTGATTGCTGTAGTTGTAATAAC
>NW_013934006.1:0-646 GCF_000517525.1 Limulus polyphemus | reverse complement strand
GATAACATATTATGAAATTTAAGAAAATCCCCAATAGTTAAAGGATCTCTATTTTTGCCCTTGATGTAAAACTCTTTGTATTGAAATATGAAGAAAAACAATTTTCAACAAAATTTGTGAAAAAACATGGGCTATAGCCTTTGGACACAAATTTTAAAAAACATGGGCTATAACCTTTGGTTCATATTTTCACCAAAAATTTTTTGGAAAACGGACAAAAGTGTTTTTTTGACGTAAAATTTGTCAATACTATAATGTCTCAATTTTGAGTTTTCCGATGAAATAAGCACCATCGAAAGTTTTTCTTTTAATTTTGAGTCAAAAAAACCCTTTTTTCCATTTTCCCAAAAAATCATATTTTCACCAAAAACCAGAGGCACCTTTTGAATGGTTTTTACTCTGGGTTAGTGAAAGTTTATTTTTTAGCATTGATAGTGACATAATGTTTTTCGACAATACTATAATGTCTCAATTTTGAGTTTTCCGACGAAAAAAAAATGAACTTTCGCTATCCAAGAGTAAAAACAATAAAAAAGGTGGAGTTTTTTTGATAAGAAGACTTCATGGCTATTAATAGTTGGAATTTTGTTTGAATGATATTATTCTTCAAGTTCTTCTTTGTTTATAATATAATTGAAGACAAAAA
>NW_013934005.1:0-267 GCF_000517525.1 Limulus polyphemus | reverse complement strand
CCGGTAGTGAGTGGTACAAACATAAACTGGTAACTGTGACCTCACCGGTAGTGAGTGGTACAAACATAAACTGGTAACTGTGGACCCTCACCGGTAGTGAGTGGTACAAACAGAAACTGGTAACTGTGGACCTCACCGGTAGTGAGTGGTACAAACAGATACTGGTAACTGTGGACCTCACCGGTAGTGAGTGGTACAAACATAAACTGGTAACTGTGGACCTCACCGGTAGTGAGTGGTACAAACAGATACTGGTAACTGTGGACC
>NW_013934004.1:0-367 GCF_000517525.1 Limulus polyphemus | reverse complement strand
TCATTTCACACTACGTACCTTATATTTCACAAATATCCTAGAACTTCTGTCTCTACTAATTATAATCATTTCACACTACCAACTTTATATTTCACAAGTATCCTAGAACTTCTGTCTCTACTGATTATAATCATTTCACACTACGTACTTTTCTAGGATATTTGTTAAATGTGTAGTGTGAAATGATTATAATCAGTAGAGACAGAAGTTATACTTTATATTTCACAAATATCCTAGAACTTCTGTCTCTACTGATTATAATCATTTCACACTACCAACTTCATATCTAACAAATATTCTAGAACTTCTGTCTCTACTGATTATAATCATTTCACACTACCAACTTTATATTTAACAAATATCCTAG
>NW_013934003.1:0-365 GCF_000517525.1 Limulus polyphemus | reverse complement strand
ATGGTGGTTATAAATTCGGTAACTAGAGTTACACCTAAGTGTTAATGGAGTAGGTTTAGCGTTATTTGGTAAAAGAGGAATATGGTGGTTATAAATTCGGTAACTAGAGTTTAACTTGGTACAACTACTCCATGAACACATAGGTGTTGGCTAAAGATGAGTATGGTACCGAATTTATAACCAACTATAGTTATGAACACCTAGGTGTGGATTAGTTGTACCAATTAAGGCTAAAGATGAGTATTATGGTTAAAAATACTGTAACTAGAGTAACACCTAGGTGTTCATGGCGTATTTGTACCAAGTAAGGCTAAAGATGAGTATGGTGGTTATAAATTGTGTAACTAGAGTTACACCTAGGTGTT
>NW_013934002.1:0-331 GCF_000517525.1 Limulus polyphemus | reverse complement strand
TGTGTTGTGTCGTATATTATATTAAAAAACACAACACATCACTCTAGATTTCAGTACAGAGATATTATAGAAGCTACAGTTTTGTGCCATCCCTTTAATACAATACACGACACAACACAGCACTCTAGATTTCAGTACAGAAATAGTATAGAAGCTACAGCTTTGTGCCATCCGATATATTATAGGAATGGCACAAAACTGTAGCTTCTATAATATCTCTGTACTGAAATCTAGAGTGATGTGTTGTGTCATATATTATATTAATAGGACGGCACAAAGCTGTAGCTTCTATACTATCTCTGTACTGAAATCTAGAGTGCTGTGTTGTGTC
>NW_013934001.1:0-237 GCF_000517525.1 Limulus polyphemus | reverse complement strand
TACCAAGTAAGGCTAAAGATGAGTATGGTGGTTAAAAATACTGTAACTAGAGTTACACCTAGGTGTTCATGGAGTTTATAAATACTGTAACTAGAGTTACACCTAGGTGTTCATGGAGTAGTTGTACCAAGTAAGGCTAAAGATGAGTATGGTGGTTATAAATTGTGTAACTAGAGTTGGTACAACAACTCCACGAACATCTAGGTGTAACTCTAGTTACACAATTTATAAATAACG
>NW_013934000.1:0-215 GCF_000517525.1 Limulus polyphemus | reverse complement strand
CTAAACGGAAAAGGTTAGATACAAGAGCAGACTAAGTAAGGTAGCTAAATGGAAATGGTTAGATACAAGAGCAGACTAAGTAAGGTAATACATGGAAGTGGTTAGATACAAGAGCAGACTAAGTAAGGTAGTACACAGAAATGGTTAGATACAAGAGCTTAGTCTGATTTCTGTGTACTACCTTACTGCTCTTGTATCTAACCACTAAGTAAGGT
>NW_013933999.1:0-398 GCF_000517525.1 Limulus polyphemus | reverse complement strand
GTTAGGGTCATCCCTCTCTCAAAAGTACGGGGTACGGTCTCCGCCTCAGATACGCGGAAAGCCTCGGCATTGAACGCCAACCACCGGTCGAGGTATCGCCGACGGAACCTCGGCCGCGGTTCCGCAGAGGCGTAAGGTACCGCCGTCGAGATCGGGTCCGTGGAAAATTCTCCGATAGTTGGTAACGTTCTTTCGTCTGCTACCGCGTTTAACTTGTTCCCCAGTTTCCCTCTTATATTAAAAGGTTAGGGTCATCCCTCTCAAAAGTACGGGGTACGGTCTCCGCCTCAGATACGCGGAAAGCCTCGGCATTGAACGCCAACCACCGGTCGAGGTATCGCCGACGGAACCTCGGCCGCGTTCCCGGAGGCGTTCCGCAGAGGCGAAAGGTACCGCCG
>NW_013933998.1:0-264 GCF_000517525.1 Limulus polyphemus | reverse complement strand
TTGCCAGAGATACTAGTTTGTATTGAAAGTACTCGTTAAAACACTTGCCAGAGATACTAGTTTATATTGAAAGTACTCGTTAAAACACTTGCCAGAGATACTAGTTTGTATTGAAAGTACTGGTTAAAACACTTGCCATAGATACTAGTTTATATTGAAAGTACTCGTTAAAACATTCACCAGAGGTACTAGTTTATATTGAAAGTGCTCGTTAAAACACTTGCCAGAGATACTAGTTTATATTGAAAGTACTCGTTAAAACAC
>NW_013933997.1:0-214 GCF_000517525.1 Limulus polyphemus | reverse complement strand
TATCATAGAATTAAAAAATAACCTACAATATGAAGTAATAAACACAACAGTTTTAATTCTATGATATTGTTCTGTATAAATAACCTACAATGTGAAGTAATAAACACAACAGTTTTAATTCTATTATATTGTTCTGTATAAATAACCTACAATATGAAGTAATAAACACAACAGTTATACAGAACAATATCATAGAATTAAAACTGTTGTGTTT
>NW_013933996.1:0-355 GCF_000517525.1 Limulus polyphemus | reverse complement strand
AAACTAGGATTGAACTTTGTGTAGTACTTCATGATGAAACTAGGATTGAACTTTGTGTAGTACGTGACTATCTATCTAGCTGTAAACATAACATCAGTAAACTAGCTAGCTTCATGATGACACTAGGATTGAACTTTGTGTAGTACATGACTATCCATATAGCTGTAAACATAACATCAGTGTTTACAGCTAGATAGATAGTCATGTACTACACAAAGTTCAATCCTAGTTTCATTATGAAGCTAGTTAGTTTCTAGCTAGTTTACTGATGTTATGTTTCGTCATGAAGTAGGATTGAACTTTGTGTAGTACATGACTATCTATCTAGCTGTAAACATAACATCAGTAAACTAGC
>NW_013933995.1:0-308 GCF_000517525.1 Limulus polyphemus | reverse complement strand
GTGACTCCAAAATGTCTAATGTAACATGTGACTCCAACATGTCTAATGTAATATGTGACTCCAACATGTCTAATGTAACATGGGACTCCAACATGTCTAATGTAACATGGGACTCCAACATGTCTAATGTAACATGTGACTCCAACATGTCTAATGTAACATGTGACTCCAACATGTCTAATGTGTCTAATGTAACATGTGACTCCAACATGTCTAATGTAACATGTGACTCCAACATGTCTAATGTAACATGTGACTCCAAAATGTCTAATGTAACATGTGACTCCAACATGTCTAATGTAACATGT
>NW_013933994.1:0-351 GCF_000517525.1 Limulus polyphemus | reverse complement strand
AAAATTCCCAATAGTTATTTTATAATCTCATATGAAAATTTCGACTAGCTTCGATTTTACTGGTTTTCTTTTTCTCTTCACTTATATTGTAAACAACGAATTATTTTTAAAGCTATGTGATCATTAAATAACCCAGGGTAAAAAAGAATCATAAAAATGGAGTTTACTTTCTAAGACGACGTCATGGCCTTTAAGATGTTGGGATTTTGTTTGAATAATCATATTTTTAAAGCTAATCGTTGTTCACAATATAAGTGAAGAGAAAAAAACCAGACGACGTCATGGCCTTTTAAGTTAGAAAATAAACTCCACCTTTTCGATTCTTTTTTACCCTGGGTTATGGAATGATCA
>NW_013933993.1:0-253 GCF_000517525.1 Limulus polyphemus | reverse complement strand
ATCAATAACAAGCTATTTCGTTAAATCTTGTGGCTTGTTATTGATAGTACACAGTATCGTTAAATCTTAAGTATCGTTAAATCTTGTGTCTTCTTATTGACAGTACACAGTATTGTTAAATCTTATGGATTGTTTTTGGAAGTACACAGTATCGTTAAATCTTGTGTCTTCTTATTGACAGTACACACTATTGTTAAATATTTTATTTTCTTATTGACAGTACACAGGTGTACTATCAATAACAAGCCATAAG
>NW_013933992.1:0-261 GCF_000517525.1 Limulus polyphemus | reverse complement strand
CGTGGAAACTACCAAGGCTATAGCCTTTGAAATTTTCCAAAATTGTCAAAAAATTAGATTTTCCTCATATTGCAATAGAAAGAAGTACTTGTTGAAAGCAGACCAAAATGGAACTTCTTTGATCAAAATTCCGAATATTTATTCCTTGGTTTGTTAATAAAATTTCGGATATCTTGGATGTTAATATATTTCTCAAGAAAGAATAAAGAAAATTAGGGCTTTAAAATTAAAATTATTGAATTAGAATAACTAAATGCAAAA
>NW_013933991.1:0-300 GCF_000517525.1 Limulus polyphemus | reverse complement strand
TGTCCGGAGCGCTCCCGTCGGCCCTTGAAAATCCGAGGGAGAGAGTGTGATTTTCGTGCCGGACCGTACCCATATCCGCAGCAGGTCTCCAAGGTGAACAGCCTCTAGTCGATAGAACCTTACCTACATTGGTCCCGACGCTGGTCCGGGCTTGACCGAGCCGTCGAAGGCTAGCCTCGCCCAGTCCCGGTGCAGTACCACACCCGCGTCGGACTTCAGCCCGACCAGACCCAGCCCTCAGAGCCAATCCTTGTCCCGAGGTTACGGATCCGTTTTGCCGACTTCCCTTCCCGTGAAAGG
>NW_013933990.1:0-295 GCF_000517525.1 Limulus polyphemus | reverse complement strand
ATGTTCAGTGTTGAACATAAAACGTTCAGTAAGGCTAGTACAACTACAAATATGCAACATATATATATTGCAGTTTTGAAGATTAGCTTCAAAGAACCTTTACAGGAATCAAGTCCAGAAATGCATTATTATATAAGGTTATTGAAACCTGCCGCTGTAACACCAGCACACTCACTTTAACATATAGCTAATGTGAATTATTATCCTATACATGATAGAAAAGTAATTTCGTATTTTCCCAACACATATATAAAGAAAGAAGTGTGTAATTGACGGCTACGTTTTTATACTTCTC
>NW_013933989.1:0-620 GCF_000517525.1 Limulus polyphemus | reverse complement strand
CCTGTAAATAAGAAGACACAAGATTTAACGATACTGTGTACTGTCAATAAGAAGACACAAGATTTAACGATACTGTGTACTGTCAATAAGAAGACACAAGATTTAACGATAATGTGTACTGTCAGTAAGAAAACAGAAGATTTAACAATAATGTGTCCAAGATTTAATGATACTGTGTACTGTCAATAAGAATACACAATATTCAACGATAATGTGTACTGTCAGTAAGAAAATACCACCTTCTTATTGACAGTGCACAGTATCGTTAAATCTTGTGTCTTCTTATTGACAGTACACATTATTGTTAAATCACAGTACACAATATCGTTAAATCTTGTGTTGTGTCTTCTTATTGCGTTAAATCTTGTGTGTTCTTATTGACAGTACACACTATAGTTAAATCTTGTGTTTTCTTCTTGAAAGTACACAGTATCTTTAAATCTTGTGTCTTCTTATTGACAGTACACAGTATCGTTAAACCATAATGTGTACTGTCAGTAAGAAAACAAAAGATTTAACAATAATGTGTCCTGTCAATAAGAAGACACAAGATTTAACGATACTGTTTACTGTCAATAAGAAGACACAAGATTTAACGATACTGTGTACTGTCAATAAGA
>NW_013933988.1:0-238 GCF_000517525.1 Limulus polyphemus | reverse complement strand
CTTTTATTAGACCAACATTTGTAGTTAATAATAGAAACCAACATAATAACTACTATTTAGTTATTAGACCAACATTTAGTTTTATTAACTAAATTTTGGTCTAATAACTATTATTAACTACATTTTGGTCTAATAACTACTATTAACTAAATGTTGGTCTAATAACTATTATTAACTAAATGTTGGTCTAATAACTATTATTAATTACATGTTGGTCTAATAACTACTATTAAGTAAA
>NW_013933987.1:0-204 GCF_000517525.1 Limulus polyphemus | reverse complement strand
CTATCAATAACAGGCCACAAGATTTAAAAATACTGTGTACTGTCAATAAGAAGACCACAACCGATTTAACAATACCTTGTCGTCCTGTCAATAAGAAGATACAGGATTTATCAATACTGTGTACTGTCAATAAGAAGATACAAGATTTAACGAATACTGTGTACTATCAATAACAAGCCATAATATTTAACGATACTTTGTACT
>NW_013933986.1:0-246 GCF_000517525.1 Limulus polyphemus | reverse complement strand
CAGTACAAACACAGTATCGTTAAATCTTGTGTCTTCTTTTTTGACAGTACACAGTATCGTTAAATATTGTGTCTTTTTATTGACAGTACACAGTATCGTTTATCTTGGGTCTCCTAATTTACAGTACACAGTATCGTTATATATTGTGTCTTCTTATTGACAGCAGTACACAGTATCGTTAAATCTTGTGTCTTCTAATTGACATTACACAGTATCGTTAAATCTTGTGTCTTCTAATTGACATTA
>NW_013933985.1:0-314 GCF_000517525.1 Limulus polyphemus | reverse complement strand
AAGCTGAATGAATTGTAAGGTAATACTAGTTACTATCTAACCTGAATGAATTGTAAGGTAATACTAGCTACTATCCAAGCTGAGTGAATTTTAAGGTAACACTAGCTACTATCCCATCTGGATGAATTGTACGGGAATACAAGCTATTATACAACCTCTTAAATAGTAACTAGTATTACCTTACAATTCATTCAGCTTGGATAGTAGTTAGTGTTACTTTACAATTCATTCCTGAATGAATTGTAAGATAATACTAGTTACTACCTAACTTGAATGAATTGTAATGTAACAGTAGCTACTATGCAAGCTGAATG
>NW_013933984.1:0-203 GCF_000517525.1 Limulus polyphemus | reverse complement strand
AAGATTGGTTACTGTTTGATAATGAGAAGCACATCTGTGAAAAAGATGTTTGTATTCTCTATTTACACACATTTTCAAGGTTCCGTCCAAGGCGGTGAGCAATGTTAGTTAAGATATTTAAGTTTAACGAACAATATTGTTTCTTCATGATTTCTAGTTCCTTGAAAGCCTCAGCATGTCATAAATGTTGAGGCTGCATCTCC
>NW_013933983.1:0-350 GCF_000517525.1 Limulus polyphemus | reverse complement strand
ATTTTGGTTACTGATTGTTTTCGATTTCTTGTTACCAGAGGGTCCTAAATTGATGATTCTTCACCAAATTTGGTATGTAGGTACACTTTAACGTTGCGTAGTAATATGCAGAGAGGGTCCTTAATTGATGATTCTTCACCAAATTTGGTATGTAGGTACACTTTAACGTTGCGTAGTAATATGCAGAGTTTTAGTTTAACGTTGCGTAGTAATATGCTGAGTTGTACCTTCCTACTGTTTGTTTTAAAGGAGTTATGGAACGTTTTGCGTTTTGTACCAGTACTTCGTTCCATTTGGACGGATAATCTCCAAATTTTGTATGAACGTTCGTTACATACTTGCGTATTTAT
>NW_013933982.1:0-246 GCF_000517525.1 Limulus polyphemus | reverse complement strand
GTTATGGAAGGTTTTGCGTAAGTATGCAAAGAACGTTCATACAAAATTTAGAGATGATCCGTCCAAATGGAACGACGTACTGGTACAAAGCGTATTTACATGCAAAATTCTAGCCTTCTATTGTCATTTTTGCGACCTTTGTGGTCGTTTTTTGTTACTCTTTTATTCGCTTTTCTGAAAGCGTATGTGTACTGCAGGGAAGCTTTTGGTTACTGATTGTTTTTCGATTTCTTGTTACCAGAGGAT
>NW_013933981.1:0-227 GCF_000517525.1 Limulus polyphemus | reverse complement strand
TACACAGTATCGTTAAATCTTGTGTCTTCTTAAGTACTGTCAAAACGATACTGTAAATCTTGTGTCTTCTTGACAGTACACAGTATCGTTGAATCTTGTGTCTTTTATTGACAGTACAAAGTATCGTTAAATCTTGTGTCTTCTTATTGACAGTACACAGTATCGTTAAATCTTGTGTCTTCTTATTGACAGTACACAATGTTGTTAAATCTTGTATCTTCTTATTG
>NW_013933980.1:0-315 GCF_000517525.1 Limulus polyphemus | reverse complement strand
TTTAATTCTGGTTACCAAATTTAAAAATTGTGTAACTAGAGTTACACCTAGGTGTTCGTGGAGTTGTTGTACCAAATAACGCTAAAGATGAGTATGGGGGTTAATAACCACCATACTCATCTTTAGCCTTACTTGGTACAAATACTCCATGAACACTTAGCTAGGTGTAACTCTAGATACAAAATTTATAACCACCATACTCATCTTTAGCCTTACTTGGTACAACTACTCCATAAACACCTAGGTGTAACTCTAGTTACCGAATTTGTAACCACCATACGCATCTTTAGCGTTATTTCGTACAACAACTCCACG
>NW_013933979.1:0-326 GCF_000517525.1 Limulus polyphemus | reverse complement strand
CCCTACAACAAGAAATTGCAAATCATTTACTTGTTAGTTGATGTATAGAGTTAAAATCATTAACTTGTTTCTTAAAGTAGGGATTGAAAATCATTTACTTGTTTCTTGTTGTAGGGAGTGAAAATCATTTACTTGTTTCTTAAAGTAGGGATTGAAAATCATTTACTGGTAAATGATTTTCACTTCCTACATTAAGAAACAAGTAAATTGTTTTCAATCTCTACATCAAGAAACAATAAATGATTTTGAATTCCGACATCAAGAAACAAGTAAGTGATTTTCTCTTCCTAGATTAAGAAACAAGTAAATTATTTTCACTCTCTACA
>NW_013933978.1:0-513 GCF_000517525.1 Limulus polyphemus | reverse complement strand
TATCGTTAGATCTTGTGTCTTCTTATTGACAGTACACAGTATCGTTAAATCTTGTGTCTTCTTATTGACAGTACACAGTATCGTTAAATCTTGTGTCTTCTTATTGACAGTACAACGATAATGTCTATCAATAAGAAAACACACGATTTAGAAATACTGTGTACTGTCAATAAAAGACACAAGATTGAACGATACCGTGTACTGTCATTAAGAAGACACAAGATTTAACAATACTGTGTACTGTCAATAAGAAGACACAAGATTTAGCAATACTGTGTAGGATCAAGATTTAACAATACTGGGTACTGTCAATAAGAAGACACAAGATTTTCAATAAGAACTCAATAAGAAGACACACGATTCAGTAATACTGTGTACTATCTATAAAAAGACAATGGATTTTACGATACTGTGTACTGTCAATAAGAAGACACAAGATTTAACGATACTGTGTTCTGTCAATAAGAAGACACAAGATTTAACGATACTATGTACTTAGTACACAGTATTGTT
>NW_013933977.1:0-467 GCF_000517525.1 Limulus polyphemus | reverse complement strand
GGCCTAAAAAGACTGTTATGAAAGTCGACAAAATCGAGTGGACGAAAACTAAAAACATGTGTTAAAAGTCAACAAAATCTAGTGGAAAACGAACTGAAAGGAAACCTTATCAATGTCAACAAAACGACTGTTATAACGGACTTTTAGTCTTCCTTCCTCCAGATTTTGTTGACATTGATAAGGGTCCTTTTAGTAAGTTTTCCACTAGTTTTTTTTGACTTTGATATGGGTCGTTTTAGTTTTGTTGACATTTTCCTTCCACTAGATGTTATATCGGTCTTTTAATCCCACTCGATTTTGTCGACTTTCATAACTGTCTATTTAGGCTTTCTAAGACTACATATTTTCGAATTTGATAGAGGTATTTTTAGTATTTCTTACGCTATATTTTAATGACTTTCATAATGGTATTTTTAATCCTTCTTAAACTATATTTTGTCGATTAAGAAAACTAAAAACACGTTTTC
>NW_013933976.1:0-259 GCF_000517525.1 Limulus polyphemus | reverse complement strand
GGTGGGTGGGACTACCAAGCTGTCTTCCCTCTAATTTCACACTTCTAAATTAGGGACGGTTAGCGCGAATAGCTCTTGAGTAGGTTTGAGTGAAATTAAACCAAACTTCTAAATTAGGGACGGTTAGCGCAAATAGCTCTTGAGTAGGTTTGAGTGAAATTAAACAAACAACATAACCATTTACTTCAAGCTGGCGAATGCTCCAAAAATGGTAGATTGAAAGGAAAGTAATGCGCAAAAATATACAAATTTTCTAACA
>NW_013933975.1:0-273 GCF_000517525.1 Limulus polyphemus | reverse complement strand
GAAAACACACCAACATTAGCTGGTTTTCTGGCATGCTTGTTAGTATTAACTACCATTAGAAAACACATCAACATTAGCTGGTTTTGATGGCATGGTTGTTAATACTACCATTAGAATTCGATGACAAGGAACCCACTTTGAGACTAATAATGGCTGGAGACGGCTTAAATGGGTAATGAAGAAAAACTTTAATATAAGTTTAACATGACAGCAAATGTACAACGTTTCGACAAGGTTTTGTCATCATCAGGTACAAGTAATTTACACAGACAC
>NW_013933974.1:0-285 GCF_000517525.1 Limulus polyphemus | reverse complement strand
GTTTGAACATGAAACTAAACTTTTCAAAACGTATTTTCAGTTTACAATTAGGAAAATGAACAATTCTTTGGTAAAAAACAAGATTTAAAAACAAAACTTAAGGTGAATAAACGATATTTGCAAGGCCTCTTAGTGTGGTCGAGCGAGAGGATAGGCTGTGCAGCGCATGCGTCATTGTGCCCACCAAGTTGTGTATTTCTATTTGTCTATAAATTCAGAAATGTGTTCACAGATGTACTAGGAATCGGGTTTTCCTGTTGAAATTAGAAATACTGTGTTCTCCAA
>NW_013933973.1:0-269 GCF_000517525.1 Limulus polyphemus | reverse complement strand
TTTGTGGAAGTGTTATCAGAAAGGATGGCTTCATCGAATCAGCAGACGTTTTCAAGTTTGAATGCACTTGATGGTGAATATCATCTTCAGTAGATCTCTTATCATAAGTTAACCAGCCTTGAACCAGGAGACAAGGTGTGGTTGTATAATCCCAGGAAGACCAAAGGGAAGTCTCCTAAGTTGTCTTCTCCATGGGAAGACCCATATGACATAGTAAATCATCTCTCAGACGTGACTTTGTGGATAAAATGTGGTCTGCGAGGTAAGCC
>NW_013933972.1:0-219 GCF_000517525.1 Limulus polyphemus | reverse complement strand
ACCTTATGATGTATTGTACAATGACGTACTCTTTTAATTACTTGTTATATAAAATACTTTTCTGAATACACGTGGTCTTTATGACCTTATGATGTATTGTACTATGACATGCCGTTGTAATTATAACTGTATTTTATATAACAAGTGATTACACGGGGTCTTTATGACCTTATGATGTATTGTACTATGTCATAAAGTTGTAATTATAACTATATTTAA
>NW_013933971.1:0-297 GCF_000517525.1 Limulus polyphemus | reverse complement strand
AACAGATGCTTTACAATAATATTGTAGTGGAGAAACTATGCAACATTGTACGTACGAATCAGTGTTGTTCGTTAGGGTAACAGATGCTTTACAATAATATAGTAGTGGAGAAACTATGCAACATTGTACGTACGAATCAATGTTGTTCGCTAGGGTAACAACAGATGTTTCACAATAATATTGTAGTGGAGAAACTATGCAACATTGTACGTACGAATCAGTGTTGTTCGTTAGGGTAACAGATGCTTTACAATAATATAGTAGTGGAGAAACTATGCAACATTGTACGTACGAATC
>NW_013933970.1:0-318 GCF_000517525.1 Limulus polyphemus | reverse complement strand
TCAACTACTTGAGAATATAGAAGTGATATGTCAAATATTACAGCCCTACTACTTGAGAATGTAAGAAGTGATATGTCATATAACACACCCCTACTACTACTTGAAAATATAAGAAGTGAGATGTTAAATAACACACCCCTATTGCTTGAGAATATAGAAGATATAACACACCCCTGAATGTAAGAAGTGATATGCCTCAAGTAGTAGGGCTGTAATATTTGACATATCACTTCTATATTCTCAAGTAGTAGGGGTGTGTTATATGGCATATCACTTCTGATATTCTCAAGTAGATGGGATGTGTTATTTGACATATCA
>NW_013933969.1:0-250 GCF_000517525.1 Limulus polyphemus | reverse complement strand
ACCAAGACTCACCCACTGCAACAGTAGAGCAGGCTTCCCGGACCAGGGATAGCAGCTGCTCCCCTATCACAGCGTCAGCAAGAAGGGAGACATTCATAGCGTATTGCACTACCGACCTGATATACTGTCGCCCTAGCCAGGAAGGGTATCAAGCCACCTGAGACATAAAAACGGTCCAGGCGACAGGACACACCTCCACCATGCCAAGTGACAACAAAAGCAGAGCTATACAAGTAACGCCAGACATCTT
>NW_013933968.1:0-375 GCF_000517525.1 Limulus polyphemus | reverse complement strand
ACAATATTGTGCACTGTCAATAAGAAGACACAAGATTTAACTATACTGTGTACTGTCAATAAGAAGACACAATATTCAACGATAATGTGTACGGTCAGTAAGAAAACACAAGAATTAACAATAATGTGTCCTGTCAATAAGAATACACAAGAAAGAATAATGTAAAATCTTGTGTTTTCTTACTGACAGTACATTCAACGATAATGTGAAGACACAATTTATTGACAGTACAGAGTATCGTTAAATCTTGTGTCTACTTATTGACAGTACACAGTATCGTTAAATCTTGTGTCTTCTTATTGACAGGACACATTATTGCTAAATCTTGTGTTTTCTTACTGACAGTACACATTATCGTTAAATCTTGTGTTTTCT
>NW_013933967.1:0-270 GCF_000517525.1 Limulus polyphemus | reverse complement strand
TTTTATAACTGTCTTTTTAGTAATTCTTCCACTAGATTTTGTTGATTTGGATAACTGTTTTTTATATCTTCTTCCACTAGATTTTGTTAACTTCGATAACGATCATTTTATTAAACACTAGATATTTTGACATTAATAATTTTCTTTATAGTCTTTCTCTCACTAGATTTTTTTGACTTGAATAAGTGTCTTTTTAGTCCTTCTTCCACTAGATTTTTTAACTTTGATAACGATCATTTTAATAATTCTTACACTAGATTTTTATTGACA
>NW_013933966.1:0-427 GCF_000517525.1 Limulus polyphemus | reverse complement strand
CAGTATCGTTAAATCTTGTGTTTTAATAAGAACGTCTATACTGTGTACACAAAAGATTTAACGTTCTTACTGACAGTACACAGTATAGTTAAATTTTGGTCTTCTTATTTTTAACGATACTGTGTACTGTCTCTTGTGTCTTCTGTACTGTCAGTAAGAAAACACAAGATTTAGCGATACTGTGTACTGTCAATAAGAAGACACAAGATATAACGATACTGTGTACTGTCACTAAGAAGACACAAGATTTAACGATACTGTGTACTTTCAATAACAGTATAGTTAAATCTTGTGTCTTCTTACCGAGAGTACACAGTATATTTAAATCTTGGTCTTCTTATTGACAGTACACAGATCGTTAAATCTTGGTCTTCTTATTGACAGTACACAGTATCGTTAAATCTTGGTCTTCTTATTGACAGTACAC
>NW_013933965.1:0-323 GCF_000517525.1 Limulus polyphemus | reverse complement strand
AAAAACGCAAAACGTTGCGTAGTAATATGCAGAGTTTTACCTTCCTACTGTTTGTATTAAAGGAGTTATTTTTATTGGCTTTTCTGAAAGCGTATGTGTACTGCAGTGAAGCTTTTGGTTACTGATTGTTTTTCGATTTCTTGTTACCAGAGGGTCCTAAATTGATGATTCTTCAACCAAATTTGGTATGTAGGTACACTTTAACGTTGCGTAGTAATATGCAGAGATGTTACTCTTTGTGGTCGTTTTAAAATTCTAGCTTTCTATTATCATTTTGGCGACTGCATGTAAATTAGCAAGCATGCAACGAACCTTACCGAAAA
>NW_013933964.1:0-307 GCF_000517525.1 Limulus polyphemus | reverse complement strand
AAATACCTGTAGGTACACTGTACTACAACTGCCTATCTTTGTTGTAATGAAAATAAAATATCTGTACGTACACTGTACTACAACTGCCTATCCATATAGTAATGAAAATACCTGTAGGTACACTGTACTACAACTGCCTATCTTTGTAGTGATGCAAATAAAATATCTGTATGTACACTGTACTACAACTGCCTATCTTTGTAGTAATGAAAATAAATTATCTGTATGTACACTGTACTACAACTGCCTATCCATATAGTAATGAAAATACCTGTAGGTACACCGTACTACAACTGCCTATCTTTGT
>NW_013933963.1:0-231 GCF_000517525.1 Limulus polyphemus | reverse complement strand
ATATTTCAATACAAAGATGCCCTTGATGTAAGACATTGAAAATAGAGATCCTTTTATGAAAATTCCCAATAGTTAAATTTAGATTTATGTCGATTTTTCTCTTGTTGGTTTTTTTGTCTTCAATTGTATAATAAACAAAGAAGAGCTTTAAGAATAACATCATTCAAACAAAATTTCAACATATAAAAGACCATGACGTCTTCTTATCAAATAAACTCCACCTTTTGGATT
>NW_013933962.1:0-376 GCF_000517525.1 Limulus polyphemus | reverse complement strand
TTAACGATACTGTGTACTGTCAATAAGAAGACACAATATTCAACGATAATGTGTACTGTCAGTAAAAAAACACGAGTTAAATCTTGTGTCTTCTTATTGACAGTACACAGTATCGTAAAATCTTGTGTCTTCTTATTGACAGGACACATTATTGTTAAATCTCGTGTTTTTTTACTGACAGTACACATTATCGTTGAATATTGTGTCTTCTTATTGACAGTACACAGTATCGGATACTGTGTACTGTCAATAAGAAGCCACAATATTTAACTATAATGTGTACTGTCAATAAGAAGACACAAGGTTTAACAATACTGTGTTCTGTCAATAAGAAGACACAAGATTTATAAATACTGTGTACTATCAATAAGAACAC
>NW_013933961.1:0-308 GCF_000517525.1 Limulus polyphemus | reverse complement strand
AAAAACGACAAATATATATATACATATATTTCAATTTTGTAGTTTATACATTTCACTTTATACTTTCAGCATAAAGATTAGGCTATAATTTTATTGCTAAGCAGCATATGAAAGCCGTTTTTGGAACACATTGTTCTTAAAACGCACTGGGATTAGGTTATAATTTTATCGCTAAGCAGCATATGAAAGCCGATTTTTGGAACACATTGTTCTTAAAACGCACTGACCTTTCTATATCTTAGAAATTTTTATATATGGAACCACTTTTTTTCTATGTGGTTTTTTCGTAAGACTGTCTCATTAAAAAG
>NW_013933960.1:0-324 GCF_000517525.1 Limulus polyphemus | reverse complement strand
TTGTGTCTTCTTATTGACAGTACACAGTATCGTTAAATCTTGTGTCTTCTTATTGACAGTACACAGTATCGTTAATACTTATGTACTGTCATTAAGAAGACACAAAAGACACAAGATTAAACGATACTGTGTACTGTCAATAAGACAAAAGATTTAACGATACTGTATAGATAGTACACAGTATTGTTTAAATCTTGTGTCTTCTTATTCACAGAACACAGAATCGTTAAATCTTGTGTCTTCTTATTGACAGTACACAGTATCGTTAAATCTTGTGTCTTCATATTGACAGCACACAGTATTGTTATATCTTGTGTCTTCTTA
>NW_013933959.1:0-303 GCF_000517525.1 Limulus polyphemus | reverse complement strand
CTTGAGTTTAGATTAACCTAATCTTTGTTGGGTTATCCTAGAAGAAATTATGGTGTTTTTCTTGAGTTTAGATCAAGCTATTCTTTGTTAGGTTACTCAAGAAAAACACCATAATTTCTTCTAAGAAAAGATTAGCTTGATCTAAATTTGGGTTATCTTAGAAGAAATTATGGTGTTTTTTCTTGAGTTTAGATCAAGCTAATCTTTGTTAGGGTATCTTAGAAGAAATTATGGTGTTTTTTCTTGAGTTTAGATCAAGCTATTCTTTGTTAGGTTATCTTAGAAGAAATTATGGTGTTTTTT
>NW_013933958.1:0-305 GCF_000517525.1 Limulus polyphemus | reverse complement strand
TATAAATAATCTAATCTTCAGAATTTTGAAATGTGATGTTAATAAATTCTCAATATAAAACAACGACCAAATCTATATACTGTAAACTCTTATATAAACACATTAAACAGTAGTTATATCATCAACCAGTTTATAAGATATCAAATGTAATCTGCTGTGCCGTACAGCAGGAAGGAACCACAATTCAGTACACTGTACATGAAAAACAGTGTGCTGAAACGCTAATTATTTCCGGTGTAGTTCATTGTCAAACCAATTACATTAAAACACTAGTAAAAAATGTTATAAGAAGATAACTATTCGCT
>NW_013933957.1:0-297 GCF_000517525.1 Limulus polyphemus | reverse complement strand
CTATATATCTATATGGTAAATAAAACTTCCAATTAAACACTTACAATGATACATATACATATTTGGTAAATAAAAACCTGTGATTATACATTCACAACAATACATATACACATATTTGGTAAATAAAAACCTCTGATTAAACTTTCCCAGCGATATAGATATATATATATATGGTAAATAAAAACTCTTGATTAAACATTTATAACGATGTATATATATATATATATATATATGGTAAATAAAAACTTCTGATTAAACATTCATAAGTCATATATATATATATATATATATATATAT
>NW_013933956.1:0-254 GCF_000517525.1 Limulus polyphemus | reverse complement strand
TTGTAAGTCCGCAGACGTACCGCTGTGCCACTGGGGAGGGGTAGAGCACAGATAGCCCATTGTGATTAACTACAAACAAACAAACCCTTGACCAGGGAACAAGAGTATCTAAACCAGGTTTATAGCACTGTAAGTCTGCAGACGTACCGTTGTGCCACTGGGGAGCCCTGGTCAAGGGTTTGTTTGTTTGTAGTTAATCACAATGGGCTATCTGTGCTCTACACACCAAGAGTATCGAAACCAGGTTTATAGCA
>NW_013933955.1:0-342 GCF_000517525.1 Limulus polyphemus | reverse complement strand
TAACCACTACTGTAGTCTCTCTTCTTGTTTCTTTTATTTCTCCTCCAACCACTGCCGTAATCTCTTTTCTTGTTTATTTTCTCGTTTTTCTTGTTTCTTTCTTTCTACTCATACCACAGTTATAGTCTCAGGGCCCAACTGCACCAGCTGGCACAGGATTTGGAAAGTATGGCACACAAGGCCTATCTTTAGCATGGACTCTCGTCTTAAACCTAGCCCTGTAGACTTCTGACTGATTTTGGGTTCCGTACCTGGGTTCTAGAGCCGCTACCAGTGCTCTATAGTTGTGTCTGTCGTCTGCTGACAACTGTCCAAGTATTTCTAGTGGTTGTCCTTTCAAGC
>NW_013933954.1:0-238 GCF_000517525.1 Limulus polyphemus | reverse complement strand
TTTAACGATACTGTGTACTTAAATCTTGTGTCTTCTTATTGACATTCTTATTGACAGTACACAGTATCGAAATCTTGTGTCAACGATACTATGTACTGTCAATAAGAAGACACAAGATTTAACGATACTGTGTACCCTCAATAAGAAGACACATGATTTAGCAATACTCTGTACTATCTATAAAAAGACACAAGATTTAACGATACTGTGTACTGTCAATAAGACACAAGATTTAACG
>NW_013933953.1:0-331 GCF_000517525.1 Limulus polyphemus | reverse complement strand
ACCTGCCAGTCATATCCATCTGTATTAAAAGACCTACCAGTCACTATCCATCTATAATAAAGACCTACCAGTTACCATCCATCTATATTAAGAGACCTACCAATTACCATCCATCTCTATAAAAAGACCTACCAGCCACTATCCATATATAATGAAAGAATAGTGGCTGGTAGGACCTCTGTAATAAAAGACCTACCAGCCACAATCCATCTATAATAAAAGACCTACCAGCCAGTATCCATCTATAATAAAAGACCTACCAGCCAGTATCCATCTATAATAAAAGACCTACCAGCCACTTTCCATCTGTAATAAAAGACCTACAAGCCAC
>NW_013933952.1:0-308 GCF_000517525.1 Limulus polyphemus | reverse complement strand
GCGATGGGTATGATGACTAGCTGCCTTCCCTCTTGTCTTACACTGCTAAATTAGAGACGGCTAGCGCAGATAGCCCTCGTGTAGCTTTGCGCGAAATTCAAAAACAAACAAACAATAACATTTAAGTCGCACAAGAAACATAAACAAAAATGCCACCCTATTACGTATTGCTAGGGTTCGCTACTTACTTTATATAGAAAGTGAGTGACTTTATGTAACTGTTTAGCAAGGTTTTGTGTACATATCCTAACAGGCCAGACATAACATTCCGCGGTATGGTGCAACGGTAACAACGGACTGCGTAAAAA
>NW_013933951.1:0-200 GCF_000517525.1 Limulus polyphemus | reverse complement strand
TATAAGGACGAGACGGAGAATTCATTCCTTTTTTGAAGTGAATCTATAAGGACGAGACAGAAAATTCATTCCTTTTTTGAAGTGAATCTATAAGGACGAGACGGAAAATTCATTCCTTTTTTTGAAGTGAATCTATAAGGACGAGACGGAAAATTCATTCCTTTTTTGAAGTGAATCTATAAGGACGAGACGGGAAGTTT
>NW_013933950.1:0-278 GCF_000517525.1 Limulus polyphemus | reverse complement strand
CCAAATATAGTATGGATGGGATACTGATTTTATACACTGTTGTATCTCAAGAGCTCTGGATTGAGTGAAACGCGCGATCGGTAATGGGTGTGACAAATGTAGTATGGATGGGATACTGATAATTATACACTGTTGTATCTCAAGAGCTCTGGACTGAGTGAAACGCGGGATCGGTAATGGGTGTGACAAATGTAGAATGGATGGGATACTGATATTATACACTATTGTATCTGAAGAGCTCTGGATTGAGTGAAACGCGGGATCGGTAATGGGTGTGA
>NW_013933949.1:0-507 GCF_000517525.1 Limulus polyphemus | reverse complement strand
TGTAAAAATACCACTTTGCAAGTATATGTTAACTTGTCTAGGTTTAATCGACTGTAAAAATACCACTTTGCAAGTATATGTTAACTTGTCTAGATTTAATCGACTGTAAAAATACCACTTTGCAAGTATATGTTAACTTGTCTAGGTTTAATCCCGATTAAACCTAGACAAGTTAACATATACTTGCAAAGTGGTATTTTTACAGTCGATTAAACCTAGACAAGTTAACATGTACTTGCAAAGTGGTATTTTTACAGTTGATTAAATCTAGACAAGTTAACATGTACTTGCAAAGTGGTATTTTTACAGTTACTGTAAAAATACCACTTTGCAAGTACATGTTAACTTGTCTAGGTTTAATCGACTGTAAAAATACCACTTTGCAAGACAAGTTAACATGTACCGATTAAATCTAACTGTAAAAATACCACTTTGCAAGTACATGTTAACTTGTCTAGGTTTAATCGACTGTAAAAATACCACTTTGCAAGTATATGTTAACTTGTC
>NW_013933948.1:0-296 GCF_000517525.1 Limulus polyphemus | reverse complement strand
TTAATAATCTACATATAATTCTATGGCTAATAATCTACATATATAATTCTATGGCTAATAATCTACATATATAGTTCTAGAGTTAATAATCTACATATATATAATTCCAGGGTTGCTAATCTACATATATAATTTTAGGGTTGATAATCTGCATATATAATTCCAGGGCTGCTAATCTACATATATAATTCTATGGCTAATAGTCTACATATAATTCTATGGCTAATAGTCTACATATAATTCTATGGCTAATAATCTACATATAATTCTATGGCTAATAATCTACATATATAATT
>NW_013933947.1:0-268 GCF_000517525.1 Limulus polyphemus | reverse complement strand
CAATTGTAACAATAACAGATATCTTGTATTACAGGTTATTAAACAAAAGCTCACAACTAAGAGTATTTTAATGTAGATTTTCGATTTAAACACAAACAGTATATTTACGTAAAACTATTAATCTCATTACCTAACACCTCTGTAAAAATCATTCAGTTGGTATAACACTCTGAGTATTATTTAAAATATAGTAATGGCAGCGTTTTATGGCATAAGATACCAGCTTTATTATCATTGACAAGAACTGCACTTATGGTTTGCTGTTGCT
>NW_013933946.1:0-217 GCF_000517525.1 Limulus polyphemus | reverse complement strand
TGGGGGGGTCTTGGTAAGAATAAGGAATTACTTTATCACCAAAGATATGAAGAGAATTACACTAGAAAATAAACAACACATAATGAAAAAAAAATAACTTTGCGTATTAATATTCTTGTGAATTTATACAAAAGACACAAAACTCGAGCGCTTTCAAATAGTTGATTCTTCGAAAGCGTTCGAATTTTGATGTTTTTTTTTTTTTGACTTTATTACA
>NW_013933945.1:0-234 GCF_000517525.1 Limulus polyphemus | reverse complement strand
TTATTGACAGTACACATTTTTTAACTATATAAGACACAAGGTGTACTGTCAATAACGCACAAGATTTAACGATACTTCTTCTTATTGACTGGACATATTATTGTTAAGTCTTGTGTTTCCTTACTGACAGTACACAATATCGTTGAATATTGTGTCTTCTTATTGACAGTACACAGTATCGTTAAATCTTGTGTCTTCTTATTGACAGTACACAGTATCATTAAATCTTGTGTC
>NW_013933944.1:0-508 GCF_000517525.1 Limulus polyphemus | reverse complement strand
TTAAATCTTGTGTCTTCTTATTGACATTACACAGTATCGTTAAATCTTGCGTGTTCTTATTGACAGTACACAGTATTATTAAATTTTGTGTCTTCTTACTGTGTACTATCAATGAAAAGACACAAGATTTAACGATACTATGTACTGTCAAACTGTGTACTGTCAATAAGAAGACACAAGATTTAACGATACTGTGTACTGTCAATAAGAAGACACAAGAATTAACGATACTGTGTACTGTCAATAAGAAGACAGAAGATTTAACAATACTGTGTACTATCAATAAAAAGACACAAGATTTAACAATAATCGTTAAATCTTGTGTCTTTTTATTGATAGTACACAGTATGTCAAATCTTGTGGTACTATCAATAAGAAGAACAGTATCGTTAAATCGTATGTCTTCTTCTTGACAGTACACAGTATCGTTAAATCTTGTGTCTTTTTATTGATAGTACACAGTATTGTTAAATCTTGTGTCTTCTTATTGACAGTACACAGTATCGTT
>NW_013933943.1:0-351 GCF_000517525.1 Limulus polyphemus | reverse complement strand
ACTTCGTCTCATCTAGACGAATCTTCTTCAAATTTAATTTGAAGGTTCATTAACAAGTAATCGAGAAACAATCAGTAAACACAAGCTTCACTACAGTACACATATGCTTTCAGGCAAACCAATAAAAGAGTAACATAAAACGACCACAAGAATCGAAAAAGTAAAAATAGAAAGTTAGAATTTTGTATGTAGATGCTCAAGGTTTCCATCCTCTGGATCAATTCAGGAGTTCTTCACGAAATTTGGTATGTAGGTACATTTTATCGTTGCGCAGTTACATGCAGACTTTGACCTTCCTACTATTAGTTTTAAGGGAGTTATGGAAGGTTTTGCGTTTTGTACCGGTACTTT
>NW_013933942.1:0-615 GCF_000517525.1 Limulus polyphemus | reverse complement strand
TGTAACAGATAGATACATAATTATATAACAGCCAACCATCGTCAACCAATCATGTCATTATATGTAAGACAATCACAGCTAACTAATTGATGTTACATATATATACATAATTATATAACAGGTTAGCCGTCATGTTTTTCGATATAATGAAATGATTGGTTAATATTTGGTTGACTGTTATATAATTATGTATCTATCTGTAACATGAAATGTTTGGTTAAAGATGGTTGTGTAACATCAGTTAGTTAACCGTCAAGTACTTCCATATAATGAATTCATTGATTAAACATATTTGTCTATTATATAAATATGTATCAATCTATCGCATCAGTTAGCTTCCATATAATGAAATGATTGGTTAAAGATAGTTGACTGTTATATAGTTATTTATCTATCATGGTTGACTGTTATATAATATTGAATCTATCTGTAACATCAATTAGTTAGCCGTCATGTACTTTAACTAATGAATTGATTATATGGAAGTACATGAGGACTAACTAACTGATGTTACAGATAGATAAATAATTATGTAACAGTCAACTATCTTTAACCAATCATTTCATTATATGGAAGTACATGACGGTGAACTAACTGATGCTATAGATAGACAGA
>NW_013933941.1:0-380 GCF_000517525.1 Limulus polyphemus | reverse complement strand
TTATTAACGAAATTTTGGTCTAATAACTACTATTAACCAAAATGTTTGTCTAATAACTATTATTAACGAAATGTTGGTCTAATAACTATTATTAACTAAATGTTGGTCTAATAACTACTATTAACTAAATGTTTGTCTAATAACTACTATTTACTTAATACTACATGTTGGTCTAATAACTACTATTAACTAAAGTAGTTAATAGTAGTTATTAGAACAACAATTAAACCAACATACCAAC
Organism: Limulus polyphemus; assembly: GCF_000517525.1. Lineage (NCBI taxonomy): Eukaryota > Metazoa > Arthropoda > Merostomata > Xiphosura > Limulidae > Limulus > Limulus polyphemus. Next base: position 139 of record NW_013933941.1, on the reverse strand, counting down.
ATGTAGTTAATAATAGTTAATATTTATTATTAACTACATGTTGATCTAATAACTACTATTAACTACATGTTGGTCTAATAACTATTATTAACTAAATGTTGGTCTAATAACTATTATTAACTACATGTTGGTCTAATAA
>NW_013933940.1:0-571 GCF_000517525.1 Limulus polyphemus | reverse complement strand
ACGAACAGATCTTTTAACTCAGATTTCCTGTATTCGTTGTGTCTTGAATCATTGTTTATTACGAACAGATCTTATAACTCAGATTTCCTGTATTTCTTGTGTCTGGACAGGAAATCTGAGTTATAAGATCCGTTAGTATTGGACGATAATTGTTCATTGTGTCTTGAATCATTGTCTAATACTAACATATCTTATAACTCAGATTTCCTGTATTTCTTGTGTCTGGAATCATTGTCCAATACTAACGGATCTTATAACTAATGATTCAAGACACAACGAATACAGGAAATCTGAGTTAAAAGATCTGTTCGTATTGGACAATGATTCAAGACCCAAGGAATAAAGGAAATCATAGTTGTAAGATTTGTTAGTATTGGACAATGATTCAAGACCCAAGGAATACACGAAATCATGTCTAATACTAACAGATATTATAACTCAGATTTCCTAAATTCCTTGTGTCTTGAATCATTATCCAATACTAACAGATCTTATAACTCAGATTTCCTAAATTCCTTGTGTCTTGAATCATTATCCAATACTAACAGATCTTATAACTCAGATTTCCTTT
>NW_013933939.1:0-414 GCF_000517525.1 Limulus polyphemus | reverse complement strand
ATCGGTAAAGTTATATTCGGAAAGAATAAACCAGTTTTATTAAGTAAAGACTTGTGTCGTTAAAGTTTCGTTCGGAACGAAGTTACGGAAAAATCAATTAACAAACACTTTTCTCGTTCTTCTTGTTTCTTTTCTTGTTTTTGTATTGCTGCCATCAAATCTGCTAAGCTGTAGTTTGATTTTCCGCCTCTCGTTTCCATTTTTCTTCTCTTTTTTTTTCTATCCCACTCTCTGACACCAATTTGTTACGTCTCCTAAACAAGAAAAGAAACAAGAAGAGAGATTACAGCATTTGCAAGAAAACCTGCAACAGTGGCAGCTCGAACAGCAAAAGAAACAAGAAGAGAGATTACAGCAGTTGTTGGAGGAAAAAGAAAAGAAACAAGAAGAGAGACAACAGCAGTGGCAAGAAAA
>NW_013933938.1:0-201 GCF_000517525.1 Limulus polyphemus | reverse complement strand
CTATTATATGGAGAGTAAAGGACAGTAAGTTACCAAGATAAAACTGTACAGCCCAAGTTGTGCTATTATATGGAGAGTAACGGATAGTAAGTTACCAAGATAAAACTGTACAGCCTAAGTTATGCCATTATATGGAGAGTAAAGAACAGTAAGTTACCAAGATAAAACTGTACAGCCTAAGTTATGCTATTATATGGAGAG
>NW_013933937.1:0-536 GCF_000517525.1 Limulus polyphemus | reverse complement strand
TGTATGTGTACTGCAGTGAAGCTTTCAAGAAATCGAAAAACAATCAGTAATTATTACCAGAGGTCCTAAATTGATGATTCTTCACCAAAATCCGTCCAAATGGAACGACGTACTGGTACAAAACGCAAAACCTTCCATAAATCCTTTAAAACAAACAGTAGGAAGGTAAAACTCTGCATATTACTACGCAACGTTAAAATGTACCTACATACCAAACATCTCCAAATTTTGTATGAACTTTCGTTGCATACTTGCGTATTTACATGCAAAATTCTAGCCTTCTACTATCATTTTTGCGACTTTTGTGGTCGTTTTATGTTACTCTTTTATTGGCCACATACGCTTTCAGGAAACAAGAAATCGAAAAACAATCAGTTTACCAGAGGGTCCTAAATTGATGATTCTTCACCAAATTTGGTATGAAGGTACACGTTAACGTTGCGTAGTAATATGCAGAGTTTTACCTTCCTACTTTTTGTTTTAAAGGAGTTATTGAAGGTTTTGCGTGTTGTACCAGTACGTCGTTCCATTTGGAC
>NW_013933936.1:0-223 GCF_000517525.1 Limulus polyphemus | reverse complement strand
TGTTGTTTTTGTATAATACACAGTATTGTTATATCTTGTGTCTTCTTATTGACATTACACAGTATTGTTAAATCTTGTGTCTTCTTATTGACAGTATTTAACTAATACTGTGTAATAAGAAGACAAAATGACAGTACACAGTTTTCGTTAAATCTTGTGGCCTGTTATTTACTATCCACAGTATCGTTAAATCTTAATAAGAAGACAGATAGTACATAGGATT
>NW_013933935.1:0-255 GCF_000517525.1 Limulus polyphemus | reverse complement strand
GTAGCAGACATTTATACTAAACACTCCATTACATAGCAGTCATTTATACTAAACACTCCATTACATAGCAGATATTTATACTAAACACTCCATTACATAGCAGTCATTTATACTAAACACTCCATTACATAGTAGATATTTATACTAAACACTCCATTACGTAGAAGACATTTATACTAAACACTTCATTACATAGTAGATATTTATACTAAACACTCCATTACATAGCAGACATTTATACTAAAACACTCCATT
>NW_013933934.1:0-290 GCF_000517525.1 Limulus polyphemus | reverse complement strand
GCGAAAGTTCTATTTTATTTAACTTTTGACGCGACATAATACTTTTTCGTTAATGTTATAATGTCTCAATTTCGAATTTTCGGTTTTTGAAGCGCAATTAATAGAAGAATTACGGCTAGTGGTTATTTCGGCCACTGTTTTTCAAGTTTCAAAAAATTGTCATTTTCGCCAAAACTACCAAGGCTATAGCCTTCATGTTTTGCTAAAATTTTGAAAAAATTTATTTTTCTTCATATTTCAATACAAAGATGCCCTTGATGTGTACTATTCAGAATGGACATTCCTTTCAT
>NW_013933933.1:0-301 GCF_000517525.1 Limulus polyphemus | reverse complement strand
TTTAGGTAAGGGTCTTCACATATTAAGCAACTTAGATAAGAATACTCACATATTAAGTAACTTAGATAAGAATACTCACATATTAAGTAACTTGGGTACCACTGTTCACACATTAGGTAAGGGTCTTCACATATTAAGTAACCAACTTAGATAAGAATACTCACATATTAAGTAACTTGGGTACCACTGTTCACACATTAAGCACTTTAGGTAAGGGTCTTCACATATTAAGCAACTTAGATAAGAATACTCACATATTAAGTAACTTGGGTACCACTGTTCACACATTAAGCACTTTAGG
>NW_013933932.1:0-212 GCF_000517525.1 Limulus polyphemus | reverse complement strand
CTTCTTATTGACAGCTGTACTGTCAATAAGAAGACAAAAGATTTAACGATACTGTGTACTATCATAACAAGTAATAAGATTTAATGATACTGTGTACTATCAATAAGAAGACATAATTTAACAATACTGTGTCCTGTCAATAAGAAGATAAAGAATTTATCAATACTGTGTAAGTATTGATAAATTCTTTATCTTCTTATTGACAGGACACA
>NW_013933931.1:0-328 GCF_000517525.1 Limulus polyphemus | reverse complement strand
GAGTTATAAGATCTGTTTGTATTGGTCTTACAACTATGATTTCCTTTATTCCTTGTGTTTTTAATCTTTATAGAATCATTGTCCAATACGAACCAAGACACAAGGAATACAGGAAATCTGAGTTATAAGATCTGTTCGTATTGGACAATGATTCAAGACATAAGGAATACAAATCAGAGTTATAAGATCTGTTCGTATTGGACAATGATTCAAGACACAAGGAATACAGAAAATCTAAGTTATAAGATCTGTTCGTATTGGACAATGAATCAAGACACAAGGAATGAAGGAAATCAGAATTATAAGATTTGTTACTATTGGACAATGA
>NW_013933930.1:0-319 GCF_000517525.1 Limulus polyphemus | reverse complement strand
AAAAAAAAGAGAAGAAAAATGGAAACGAGAGGCGGAAAATCAAACTACAGCTTAGCAGACTTGATGGCAGCAATACAAAAACATAAAAAGAAACAAGAAGAGAAAAACTGCTGTTGTCTCTCTTCTTGTTTCTTTTCTTTTTCCTCAAACAACTGCTGTAAGGCAAGAAAACCTGCAACAATGGCAGCTCGAACAACAAAATAAACAAGAGATATTACAGCAGTTGTTGGAGGAAAAAGAAAAGAAACAAGAAGAACGAGAAAAGAAACAAGAAGAAAGATTACAGCAGTGGCAAGAAAAGCTGCAACAGTGGCAGCTC
>NW_013933929.1:0-297 GCF_000517525.1 Limulus polyphemus | reverse complement strand
TTATGAAAGTCGACAAAATCGAGTGGACGAAAACCGTTTTCCACTAGATTTGTTTGACTTTGAAAACGTGTTTTTAGGATAAGGTTCCTTTTAGTTTCCTTCCTCCAGATTTTGTTGACATTTTATAACGGTATTTTAGTCCAGTCGACCAAATATAGTTGAAAACTAACTAAAACGACCCTTATCAATGTCAACAAAATCTAGTGGAAGGAAAACTAAAAGACCTTTATAACAGTCGACAAAATATAGTTTATGAAGGATTAAAAATACCATTATGAAAGTCATTAAAATATAGTG
>NW_013933928.1:0-302 GCF_000517525.1 Limulus polyphemus | reverse complement strand
AAAATATATTTTCGTGGATGACAATACATTTTGTAGACGAACATCAGATATTATTTTAAACCAAAAGTAGTAGTATGTAGATGTACATGTATATAGTTTGTTTGTTTTTTTTAATTTCGCCTTAAGCTACTCGAGAGCTATTTGCAATGCATCCATGGAGATGAGCTCGTTCTTGATATGCAAGGAATGTGTGGAGAAAAGGAGGACAAAGACCTTGAATTTACTGATGTCAGTGATACGGATGATACCGATAATGAGATTTATGATAATGTCACTGATGATGAGATAAGTGAAGCAAGTGA
>NW_013933927.1:0-299 GCF_000517525.1 Limulus polyphemus | reverse complement strand
CATAAAGACGTCATAATCAGGTAATTCACAAAATGATTTAACATAAAGACGTCATAATCAGGTAGTTCAAATCATTTTGTGAATTACCTGATTATGACGTCTTTATGTTAAATCATTTTGTAACATAAAGACGTCATAATCAGGTAGTTCACAACATGATTTAACATAAAGATGTCATAATCAGGTAGTTCACAAAATGATTTAACATAAAGACGTCATAATCAGGTAGTTCACAAAATGATTTAACATAAATATGTCATAATCAGGTAGTTCACAAAATGATTTAACATAAAGACGTC
>NW_013933926.1:0-265 GCF_000517525.1 Limulus polyphemus | reverse complement strand
ATACTGTGTACTGTCAAAAAAGAAGACACAAGATTTAACGATACTGTGTACTGTCAATAAGAAGACACAAAATTTAACATACTGTGTACTGTTGTGTCTTCTTATTGACGATTTAGCAATATTGTGTACTATCAATAAAAAGACATAAGATTTAACGATACTGTGTACTGTCAATAAAAAGACACAGATTTAACGATACTGTGTAATGTCAATTAGAAGACACAAGATTTAACGATACTGTGTGAAGTCAATTAGAAACACAAGA
>NW_013933925.1:0-228 GCF_000517525.1 Limulus polyphemus | reverse complement strand
ACGTCTTCTTATAAAATAAAAAAAAAGAACTTTGCTTAACTCAGAGTAAAAACAATCCAAATGTAGGAGATTAGATTTTCAATGGATATAATATTTTAGTTAATGCTATAGTGTCTGAATTTTGAGCTTTCCGACGTATTAAGCACTATCCGATATTTTTCTATTAATTTTGCATCAGAAACAGACTTTTTTCTATTTTCCAAAAAAATTAATAATTTTCACCGAAAA
>NW_013933924.1:0-219 GCF_000517525.1 Limulus polyphemus | reverse complement strand
TTCATCTAGTTATGGTAAAACCTCAAGTAGTTTATACTAAGAGCTATAGCGAAAAACAAGTTTGCATCATTACTTTTAGCCTATATCACTTCATCATCTCACCCTTCTGCATCTTAGAATTCTGAGATATTTTTTGATACTCAAATAATCATCCAATTGATACTCAAATAATCATCCAATTACATTAGGTAAGAAACAATATCGCCGCCATAGCCAATT
>NW_013933923.1:0-296 GCF_000517525.1 Limulus polyphemus | reverse complement strand
GAAACATTTTCATCATCAATATTAAAAATTTTGAACAGTTTTTACGGTTTGAAACATTTTCATTAACAATATTAACAATTTTGAACAGTTTGAAACATTTTCATCATCAATATTAACAATTTTGAACAGTTTTTACGGTTTGAAATATTTTCATCATCACTGTTCAAAATTGTTAATATTGTTAATGAAAATGTTTCAAACTGTAAAAACTGTTCAAAATTGTTAATATTGAATGATGAAAATGTTTCAATATTAACAATTTTGAACAGTTTTTACGGTTTGAAACATTTTCATCA
>NW_013933922.1:0-411 GCF_000517525.1 Limulus polyphemus | reverse complement strand
AGCGTGTACTGTAAATTAAGAAGACACAAGTTAAATCAATACTGTGTACTGTCGATAAGAAGACACAAGATTTAATAATACTGTGTACACAGTATCGTTAAATCTTGTGTCTTCTTATTGAGAGTACGTGCGTACTGTCAATAAGAAGACACTAGATTTAACAATACTGTGTACTGTCGATAAGAAGACACAAGATTTAACGATACTGTGTACTGTCAATAAGAAGACACAAGATTTTGACAGTACACAGTATCGTAAGACACAAGATATTAACGATACTGTGTACTGTCAATAAGACGACACAAGATTTAACGATACTGTGTACTGTCAATAAATAGACACAAGATTTAACGATACTGCGTACGGTCAATAAGAAGACACAAGATTTAACGATAGTGTTTACTGTCAATA
>NW_013933921.1:0-254 GCF_000517525.1 Limulus polyphemus | reverse complement strand
AACTTGTTTAATTATCACACCATAGTTACTACGTGTATTGGTTACAACTTGTTTAATTATCACAACATAGTTACTGTGTGTAGTGCTACAGCTTGTTTCTGTGTGTAGTGTACAACTTGTTTAATTATCACAACATAGTTACTGTATGTATTGTTACAACTTGTTTAATTATCACACCATAGTTACTACGTGTATTGTTACAGCTTGTTTAATTCTCACAACATAGTTACTGTGTGTAGTGCTACAGCTTGTTC
>NW_013933920.1:0-347 GCF_000517525.1 Limulus polyphemus | reverse complement strand
ACAATTCATTCAGCTTAGATAGTAGCTAGTGTTACATTACAATTCATTCAGCTTGGATAGTAGCTACTGTTACATTACAATTCATTCGAGTTAGGTAGTAACTAGTATTACCTTACAATTCATTCAGCTTGGATAGTAGCTATTGTTACCTTACGATGAATTGTAAGGTAACACTAGCTACTATCCCATCTGGATGAATCCAGATGGGATAGTAGCTAGTATTTCCTTACAATTCATTCAGCTTGGATAGAAGCTAGTATTACCTTACAATTCATTCAGCTTGGATAGTAGCTAGTGTTACCTTACAATTCATTCCAGATGGGAAACACTAGCTACTAACTTTACGA
>NW_013933919.1:0-278 GCF_000517525.1 Limulus polyphemus | reverse complement strand
ATAATACAGTATAAATATCTTATATGTATATCACAGCTCTCTTTATCAAGTGGCCATTAGGATACATCTTTAAACTTAACTCGTTTAACGGGTTTAAGGTAGTTGCATGTATACTTTTATTTTTGTTTTATATATATTATTACGTCTCCGTTCGTTAGTTAATTTTCCGTAAAAATTCTTTCCGAAGAAACTTTACCGATAGAAGTTCTTTCTTAAATAAAACTGGTTTATTCTTTCTGAATATAACTTTGTGATACACTTAATTTCAACAGTCGCAC
>NW_013933918.1:0-263 GCF_000517525.1 Limulus polyphemus | reverse complement strand
TTTAAATTATAACAAAAATCGTCTGCTCTTAACTTTTCTACGGTAGTTAACTTCACGTTGAACCTTTTCTTTTATAACTTTACTTTTTTCTGTCTGTTATTATCCGTCTCACACTATTTATATCTTTATCACCTAATCGTCTGTCTAAATTCTATATTCTCGACATCAATGAATTATTAACGAAACCTCCCACTGAAGTGATAGACCTAACGATTGACACAGACCTAAATTTAATATGTTAGAGTAAGATTAATAGTAGAAAC
>NW_013933917.1:0-313 GCF_000517525.1 Limulus polyphemus | reverse complement strand
GGTACCACCATCAAATGTCTAGTAACTTCCTAATGTATTACAGGTACCACCAAAAACTTAATACACACATTTTATAAGTACCTATGATCCATAAAAAACGAGTTTACTCTGAAGAATGGTAGCTGTAATACATGAGGAAAATAGTAGGCATTTGACCCATGTAATACAGGTACCACCATCAAATGTATAGTAACTTCGTCATGTCTTACTTGTAGCACAATCAAATGTCTAGTAACTTTCTCATATATTACTGGTACCACCATAAAATGTCTACTAACTTCGTCATGTATTACAAGTACCACCATCAAATGTC
>NW_013933916.1:0-372 GCF_000517525.1 Limulus polyphemus | reverse complement strand
CCTCTACTAGCAGTGTCAGTGTCACTACCATGCATATAATCATTGTGATACCTCAACTAGCAGTGTCAGTGTCACTACCATGCATATAATCATTGTGATACTCTACTAGCAGTGTCAGTGTCACTACCATGCATATAATCATTGCGATACTTCTACTAGCAGTGTCAGTGTCACTACCATGCATATAATCATTGTGATACCTCAACTAGCAGTGTCAGTGTCACTACCATGCATATAATCATTGTGATAACTCTACTAGCACTGTCAGTGTCACTACCATGCATATAATCATTGTGATACCTCTACTAGCACTGTCAGTGTCACTACCATGCATATAATCATTGTGATACCTCAACTAGCAGTGTCAGTGTC
>NW_013933915.1:0-361 GCF_000517525.1 Limulus polyphemus | reverse complement strand
AATACTATGTACTGTCAATAAGAAGTCACAATATTCAACGATAATGTGTATTGTCAGTAAGAAAACATAAGATTTAACAATAATATGTCCTGTCAATAAGAAGACACAAGATTTAACTATACTGTGTACTGTCAAAAAGAAGACACAAGATTTAACGAGTGTCTTGTTATTGACAGTACACATTATCGTTGAATATTGTGTCTTCTTATTGACAGTACACAGTATCGTTAAATCTTGTGTCTTCTAAATCGTTAAATCTTATTGTGTACTTTCAATAAGAAGACACAAGATATAACAATACTATGTACTGTCAATAAGAAGACACAAGATTTTACGATACTGTGTACTGTCAGTAAGAAAA
>NW_013933914.1:0-272 GCF_000517525.1 Limulus polyphemus | reverse complement strand
GTTCACTAGTACCTAGTGAACTTATATGTTATAACACAGATGTAGTACTAGTGAATATATATGTTATAACACAGATGTAGTACTAATGGATATATATGTTATAACACAGATGTAGTACTACATCTGTGTTATAACATATATATATTCACTAGTAATTCATCTCTTTTATAACATATATGTTCACTAGTACTACATCTGTGTTGTAACATATGTATTCACTAGTACTAGTTCTGTGTTATAACAGATATACTCACTAGTACTACATCTGTGTT
>NW_013933913.1:0-332 GCF_000517525.1 Limulus polyphemus | reverse complement strand
GGGTTAGATGAAATCTAACCATTAGGCAATACCAAACACTTTTCAACTAACCATTAGCCAATACCAAACATTGTTCATCTAACCATTAGGCAATACCAAAAAACATTGTTCATCTAACCATAAGGCAATACCAAACACTGTTCATCTAACCATTAGCAAACACCATTAGCCAATACCGGTTAGATGAACAGTGTTTGGTATTGCCTAATGGTTAGATGAACAATGTTTGGTATTGGCTAAGGGTTAGATTAAAATGTTTGGTATTGGAATGTTTCTCATAAAATAGTAACAATGTTCGGTATTGGCTAATGGTGAGATGAACAATGTTTGGT
>NW_013933912.1:0-262 GCF_000517525.1 Limulus polyphemus | reverse complement strand
ATTGCCGACGTTCACACCATAACAGAAAAATATTGTGTAACAGCATTCCAACCACACTATTTCCACAATATCCATTGCCGACATTCACACCATAACAAGAAAAACAGTGTGTAATAGCATTCCAACCACATTATTTCCACGATATCCATTGCCGACATTTACACCATAACAAGAAAAACAGTGTGTAATAGCATTCCAACCACACTATTTCCACAATATCCATTGCCGACATTTACACCATAACAAGAAAAATAGTATGTAA
>NW_013933911.1:0-241 GCF_000517525.1 Limulus polyphemus | reverse complement strand
TATTTAAACAATGATAAAGAGATAGACTATTTAAACAATGATAAAGAGATAGACTATTTAAACCAGTCTATCTCTTTATCATTTTTAAACAACGATAAAGAGATAGGCTATTTAAACAATGATAGAGAGATAGACTATTTAAACAATGATAGAGATAGCCTATTTAAACAATGATAAAGAGATAGACTTTTTAAACAATGATAAAGAGATAGACTATTTAAACAATGATAAAGAGATAGAC
>NW_013933910.1:0-234 GCF_000517525.1 Limulus polyphemus | reverse complement strand
TATTTTCTTCTTATTGACAGTACACAGTATCGTTAGTATCGTTAAATCTTGTAGTGTACTGTCAATAACTGTCTTCCGATACTATGTACTTTCAATAAGAAGACACAAGATTTAACATTACTGTGTACTGTCAATAAGAAGACACAAGATTTAACGATACTGTGTACTGTCAATAAGAAGACACAAGATTTGACGATACTGTGTACTCGCAAAAAGAAGACACAAGATTTAACG
>NW_013933909.1:0-286 GCF_000517525.1 Limulus polyphemus | reverse complement strand
GTTGTAAAAGTATAAAGTATGTCTTTTAAGTAACTCCTGAAGATGACGTAAATCACGTAGAAACTTGTGCATGTAGTGTTGTAAAAGTATAAAGTATGTCTTTTAAGTAACTCCTGAAGATGACGTAGATCACGTAGAAACTTGTGCATGTAGAGTGTTACTTTATACTTTTACATGTCTTTTAAGTAACTCTGAAGATGACGTAAATCACGTAGAAACTTGTGCATGTAGAGTGTTGTAAAAGTATAAAATATGTCTTTTAAGTAACGTTTCTACGTGATTTGTG
>NW_013933908.1:0-719 GCF_000517525.1 Limulus polyphemus | reverse complement strand
ATCTAGTCCTGTCTTTTTAGGCCTTCTTACACTTTCATAACAGTTTTCCACTATATTTTGTCGACTTTTATAACGGTCTTTTAGTCTTCTTTCCTCCAGATTTCGTTGACATTGATAAGGTTCCTTTTAGTCCGTTTTCAACTAGATTTGGTTGACTTTGAAAACGTGTTTTTAGTTTTCTTCCACCTGATTTGGTCGTTCTTAAACTATATTTTGTCGACTGTTATAACGGTCTTTTAGTCTTCCTTCCACTAGATTTTGTTGACATTGATATGGGTCGTTTTAGTGAATTAAAAATACCATTATAAAGGCATTAAAATATAGTTTAAGAAAGACTAAAAATACCGCTATCAAAGTCGAAAATATCTAGTCTAAGAAGGCTTAAAAAGTCATTTTGATAGCGGTATTTTTATAGATATTTTCGACGTCTAAGAAGGCCTAAAAAGTCAGTTATGAAAGTCGACAAAATCGAGTGGAAGAAAACTAAAAACACGTTTTCAAAGTCAACAAAATCTGGTGGAAAACTGACTAAAAGGACCCTTATCAATGTCAACAAAAGGACTTATTGTCTTCCTTCCTCCATAACTGTTATAACCGACAAAATAAAGTTTAAGAAGGATTAAAATACCATTATGAAAGTCATTAAAATATAGTGTAAGAAAGACTAAAAATTCAGCTATCAAAGTCGAAAATATCTAGTCTAAGAAGGCCTAAAAAGA
>NW_013933907.1:0-331 GCF_000517525.1 Limulus polyphemus | reverse complement strand
TATTATTACTATGTTTAATTAGAACTAGATCAATCAAACCATATTAGACTCATATATATTATTACTATGTTTATATGGTTTGATTGATCTAGTTCTAATTTATATGAGTCTATATTATTACTATGTTTAATTAGAACTAGATCAATCAAACCATATTAGACTCATATATATTATTACTATGTTTAATTAGAACTAGATCAATCAAACCATATTAGACTCATGTATATTAGTACTATGTTTGATTAGAACTAGATCAATCAAACTATATTAGACTCATATATATTACTACTATGTTTAATTAGAACTAGACCAATCAAACCATATTAGACTC
>NW_013933906.1:0-203 GCF_000517525.1 Limulus polyphemus | reverse complement strand
CAACATTGTTTATTGACAAAAGGGGGACATAGATAAACGATAACCAAGTATACTTACGATATACAACACTGTTGATTGACAAAAGGGGGACATAGATAAACGATAACCAAGTATACTTATGATATACAACACTGTTTATTGACAAAAGGGGGACATAGATAAACGATAACCAAGTACACTTATGATATACAACACTGTTTATT
>NW_013933905.1:0-377 GCF_000517525.1 Limulus polyphemus | reverse complement strand
ACTTGTGTTAATGTGGACTCTCAGTAAGAAAACAAAAAATTTAACGATACTGTGTACTAACACACAAGATTTAACGATCTTATTGATAGTACACAGTATTTATAAATCTTGTGTCTTCTTATTGACAGTACACAGTATTCTATACTGTGTACTGTCAATAAGAAGACACAAGATTTAACAATACTGTGTACTGTCAATAAGAAGACACAAGACTTAACGTCTTCTTATTGACAGTACACAGTATTGTTAAATCTTGTGTATTCTTATTGACAGTACACAGTATTGTTAAATCTTATGTCTTCTTATTGACAGGACATATTATTGTAAAATCTTGTGTTTTTTTACTGACAGTACACATTATCGTTGAATATTGTGAC
>NW_013933904.1:0-270 GCF_000517525.1 Limulus polyphemus | reverse complement strand
TTTCACCTTTAACACGTGTACTAAGAAAATGTCTCAATTTTAAACCTAACAGGTATATTAACAAAGTGTATCTATCGTTGAGATGGTTACATTTCAACTACTGATTATTTACTGTCATTATGATTACAATTACCTATTAATTATATTATATCCTCTAGTTTCACCTTTAACACGTGTACTAAGAAAATGTCTCAATTTTAAACCTAACAGGTATATTAACAAAGTGTATCTATCGTTGAGATGGTTACATTTCAACTACTGATTATTTAC
>NW_013933903.1:0-378 GCF_000517525.1 Limulus polyphemus | reverse complement strand
CCCCAGATTGTTACAAGACTACTGAAATAAAGACAGAAAAAGCAAGTGTCCGTTTCCCCAGATTGTTACATGACTACGGAAATAAAGACAGAAAAAGAAAGTGTCCGTTTCCACAGATTGTTACAAGACTACTGAAATAAAGACAGAAAAAGAAAGTGAACAATCTGGGGAAACGGATTGTGTCTTTATTTCAGTAGTCAAACGGACACTTGCTTTTTCTCCCCAGATTGTTACAAGACTACTGAAATAAAGACAGAAAAAGCAAGTGTCCGTTTCCCCAGATTGTTACATGACTACGGAAATAAAGACAGAAAAAGAAAGTGTCCGTTTCCACAGATTGTTACAAGACTACTGAAATAAAGACAGAAAAAGAAAGTG
>NW_013933902.1:0-206 GCF_000517525.1 Limulus polyphemus | reverse complement strand
AAAACTGACTAAAAGGACCCTTATCAATGTCAACAAAATCTGGGGGAAGGAAGACTAAAAGTCCGTTATAACAGTCGACAAAATATATTGGAAAACTGACTAAAAGGACCCATATCAATGTCAACAAAATCTAGTGGAATGAAGACTAAAGGACCTTTATAACAGTCGTTCTTAAACTTTATTTTGTGGATTAAAATACCATTATG
>NW_013933901.1:0-282 GCF_000517525.1 Limulus polyphemus | reverse complement strand
CGATGTATTTAGTAATAGAGTGGGTGTTGATGTTTAAACCAATCGATGTCCTGTCAATGTATTTACTAATATATTTAATAATACAGTAGATGTTAATGTTTAAAAGAATCGTTGACCTGCCGATGTATTTAGTAATAGGTTGAATGTTAGTGTTTAAAACAATCGATGTCCTGTCGTGTATTTAGTAATAGGTTGAATGTTAGTGTTTAAAACAATCGATGTCCTGTCGTGTATTTAGTATTAGGTTGAATGTTAGTGTTTAAAACAATCGATGTCCTGTCG
>NW_013933900.1:0-287 GCF_000517525.1 Limulus polyphemus | reverse complement strand
CGTTATATATAGATATTGCATGGTAGGTCTTTCATTATATATGGATAGTGGCTGGTAGGTCTTTCAACATATATGGATAGTGGCTGGTAGGTCTTTCATTATAAATGAATAGTGGCTGGTAGGTCTTTTAATGGTAGGTCTTTCATTATATATGGATAGTGGCTGGTAGGTCTTTCATTATAAATGGATAGTGGCTGGTAGGTCTTTTAATAGAGATAGATGGTAAGTGGTAGGTCTTTGATTATAGATGGAGAGTGGCTGGTAGGTCTTTTAATACAGATGGATAG
>NW_013933899.1:0-280 GCF_000517525.1 Limulus polyphemus | reverse complement strand
AACTACTCTCAATACTCTCCTCATTCAAATACTTAACAGTCATAAGCAATATGAGGAAAAAGTAATTATAAAAAAACTCTCCCAATACTCTCCTCATTCAAATACTTAACAGTCATAAGCAATATGAGGAAAAAGTAATTATAAAAAACTCTCCCAAGTACTCTCCTCATTAAAATACTTAACAGTCATAAGCAATATGAGGAAAAGTAATTATAAAAAAAACTCTCCCAATACTCTCCTCATTCAAATACTTAACAGTCATAAGCAATATGTGGAAAAA
>NW_013933898.1:0-479 GCF_000517525.1 Limulus polyphemus | reverse complement strand
GTTAAATACTTGTGTTTTTAACGATACTGTGTACTGTCAATAAGATCTTGTTACTGTGTACTGCCAATAAGAAGACACACGATTTAACGATACTGTGTACTTTCAATAAGAATACTTGTTAAATCTTGTGTCTTCTTATTGACAGTACACAGTATCGTTAAATCTTGTGTCTTCTTATTGACAGTACACAGTATCGTTAAATCGTGTGTCGATTTAACAATACTGTGTACTATCAATAAAATGTACTGTCAATAAGAAGACACAAGAAGACACAAGATTTAACGATATTCCAATAAAAGATTTAACGATACTGTGTACTGTGTGTCTTCTTATTGATAGTACACAGTATTGTTAAATCTTGTGTCTTCTTATTGACAGTACACAGTATTGTTAAATCTTGTGTCTTCTTATTGACAGTACACAGTATTGTTAAATCTTGAGTCTTCTTATTGAAAGTACAGAGTATCGTTAAATCTTGT
>NW_013933897.1:0-307 GCF_000517525.1 Limulus polyphemus | reverse complement strand
TCTTACACTGCTAAATTAGGGACGGCTAGCGCAGATAGCCCTCGTGTCGCTTTGCGCGAAATTCCAAAAAACAAACAAACAATACTTTACCCGATCGTGGTGTTGCAAACTGGTGATTCAACTGCGGAACTGATTGGCTGTAATGTGAGATTCTATTTTTGTCATGCTCACTTAATATATATTCAAATTGACTTTGATTGGGTTGAAACTCTTCAAATGAAAACTTATCTGTTAGATTGCAAGACGATCCTGAACAAGATTTATTTCGTCTTCAGTATTTGTGACTTGGGATCGCTGTCTACATTTT
>NW_013933896.1:0-416 GCF_000517525.1 Limulus polyphemus | reverse complement strand
CTAACTATGAACGAACGTTACGATAGCTAGAGAGCACTATCCTGTAACGTACTCACTATTTCCTGAATTATCCACAAATCTTACCTCTTCTGCTGTAGAATACTACCCTTGCTCTCTAGCTATCGTAACGTTCGTTCATAGTTAGAAAGTTCCAAGTTCCAAGGATAGGTTCAGGAAATAGTGAGTACTTGTGGATAAAAGTTCCAAGGTAGTATTCTACAGTAGAAGAGGTAAGATCTAACTATGAACGAATGTTACAATAGCTAGAGAGCACTATCCTGGAACGTACTTATTATTTCCTGAACTATCCACAAATCTTACATCTTCTACTGTGGAATACTACCTTGGAAATTTCTAACTATGAACGAACATTACGATAGCTAGAGAGCATTATCTTGGAACGTACTCACTTATTT
>NW_013933895.1:0-295 GCF_000517525.1 Limulus polyphemus | reverse complement strand
ATTGAAAGAGTAGCACGTTATAAATTCTGTCGGATTTTGTCTGCCTAAGAGCGACGTCGGACTTAGCTTACTTTTTAAGAGGGTTTCTTTCTTGGAAGGGTGTCGGCTCTGATGAAATATGGAAATCGTAGAATGACGAAAGAATTCTATCTCCACGGTCAACGTTTATTTTAGAGTTTACTTTTTAAACTCTAAAATAAACGTTGATTATGGGGGTTTGGTTAAAGGTGAAAGGGAACGCGGAAGTAGCCGCTCTCTACGCAGGTGGCGTGGGCCGCGTTCGCCAAGAGATCGC
>NW_013933894.1:0-505 GCF_000517525.1 Limulus polyphemus | reverse complement strand
AATAATGTGTCCTGTCCGTGTCTTCTTATTGACAGTACACATTATCTTTGAATATTGTGTCTTCTTCTTGAGAGTACACAGTATTGTTAAATCTTGTGTGTTCTTATTGATAGTACACAGTATTTCTAAATCTTCTGACAGTACACAGTATCGTTAAATCTTGTGTCTTCTTATTGACAGTACACAGTATTGTTAAATCTTGTGTCTTCTTATTTACAGGACACATTACTGTTAAATCTTGTGTTTTACTACTTAAGAAAACACAAGATTTAACGATACTGTGTACTGTCAATAAGAAGACCAAGATTTAACTATACTGTGTACTGTCAATAAAATCTTGTGTCTTTAACAATACTGTGTACTTTCAATAAGAAGACACAAGTATTTAACAAAACTGTGTACTGTCAATAAGAAGACACACGATTTAGCAATACTGTGTACTGTCAAAAAAGAAGGACACAAGATTTTAACGATACTGTGTACTGTCAATAAGAAGACACAATAT
>NW_013933893.1:0-483 GCF_000517525.1 Limulus polyphemus | reverse complement strand
ATGCTACATATACTGTTCTTGTCAATAACATGCTTTTTTGTTTATGGGGCCTTTTTTGTTTATGATATGTAGCATCTCATGTTATTGACAAGTACAGTGGACAGATGCTACATATCATAAACAAAAAAGCATGTTATTGACAAGTACAGTGGACAGATGCTTCATATCATAAACAAAAAAGCATGTTATTGACAAGAACAGTGGGCAGATGCTACATATCATAAACAAAAAAAGCATGTTATTGACAAGAACAGTGGGCAGATGCTTCATATCATAAACAAAAAAGCGTCCACTGTACTTGTCAATAACATCTTTTTTGTTTATGATATGTAGCATCTCATGTAACTGACAAGAACAGTGGGCAGATGCTACATATCATAAACAAAAAAGCATGTTATTGACAAGAACAGTGGGCAGATGCTACATATACTGTTCTTGTCAATAACATGCTTTTTTGTTTATGGGACAGATGCTACATATCAT
>NW_013933892.1:0-203 GCF_000517525.1 Limulus polyphemus | reverse complement strand
CCAAATGGAAAGAAGTACTGGTACAAAACGCAAAACGTTCCATAACTCCTTTAATACAAACAGTAGAAGGTAAAACTCTGCATATTACTACGCACCGTTAAAGTGTACCTACATACCAAATTTGGTGAAGAATCATCAATTTAGGACCCTCTGGTAACAATTTAGGACCCTCTGGTAACAAGAAATCGAAAAACAATCAGTAA
>NW_013933891.1:0-204 GCF_000517525.1 Limulus polyphemus | reverse complement strand
AAACTAATTACACACACTGAATACTGTAAGTGAAACGTGGCATAAGGATACTTCCTTGAGATACACCAACTGTATTATAAAAAATTAAAAACAGCCAAATTATTTTTCGTGATACTTACAAAAATAAAAAAAAAATTCTTCTTTTACTTGATCTTCTTACAACACCACCAACACACTGCAATTTCTAATCCATATATCCAGAGT
>NW_013933890.1:0-411 GCF_000517525.1 Limulus polyphemus | reverse complement strand
GATAAAGGAAGGAAGAGAAAGATTTAACATGGGTGCCACACCTTCTACCGAGTTGATAACAGAAGGAAGATAAAGATTTAACATAGATGCCACACCTTCTACCCAGTTGATAAAGGAAGGAAGAGAAAGATTTAACATGGGTGCCACATCTTCTACCCAGTTAATGACAGAAGGAAGAGAAAGATTTAACATGGGTGCCACATCTTCTACCCAGTTGATGACAGAAGGAAGAGAAAGATTTAACATGGGTGCCACATCTTCTACCCAGTTGATTACAGAAGGAAGAGAAAGATTTAATATGGGTGCCACACCTTCTACCGAGTTGATAACAGCAGGAAGAGAAAGATTTAATATGGGTGCCACACCTTCTACCCAGTTGATTACAGAAGGAAGATAAAGATTTAATATGGG
>NW_013933889.1:0-355 GCF_000517525.1 Limulus polyphemus | reverse complement strand
GTTAAATCTTGTGTCTTCTTATGGACAGTACACAGTATCGCTAAATCTAGTGTCTTCTTATTGACAGTACACAGTATCGTTAAATCTAGTGTCTTCTTATTGACAGTACACAGTATCGTTAAATCTAGTGTCTTCTTATTTGACAGTACACAGTATCGTTAAATCTCATAAAAAGATAGAAGACAATACTGTGTACTTTAAATCTTATGTCTTCTTATGGACAGTACACAGTATCGTGAAATCTAGTGTCTTCTTATTGACAGTACACAGTATCGTTAAATCTTGTGTCTTCTTATTGACAGTACACAGTATCGTTATATCTTGTGTCTTCTTATTGACAGTACACAGTATCGTT
>NW_013933888.1:0-287 GCF_000517525.1 Limulus polyphemus | reverse complement strand
AAGAAGACACAAGAGTTAAATCTTGCGTTTTCTTACTGACAGTACACAGTATAGTTAAATCTTGGTCTTCTTATTGACAGTACACAGTATCGTTAAATCTTGTTTTTCTTACTGACAGTACACAGTATCGTTAAATCTTATGTCTTGTTATTGAAAGTACACAGTATCGTTAAATACACAGCATCGTTAAATCTTGTGTCTTCTTATTGACAGGAAACATTATTATTGACAGTCGTTATATCTTGTGTCACAGTACACAGTATGTCTTCTTAGAGCAAGATTTAACG